>NW_027468663.1:39366997-39439497 GCF_046254945.1 Alosa pseudoharengus
AGGGAAGAGAGGAGAGAATGAGAGCGAGACAGAGAGGTGGAGAAAGAGAGAGAGAGAGACAGAGAGAGACAGAGGTAGAGAAAGAGAGAGAGAGAGACAGAGAGGTGGAGAAAGAGAGAGAGAGACAGAGAGGTGGAGAAAGAGAGAGAGAGAGAGAGAGAGAGAGAGACAGAGAGGTGGAGAAAGAGAGAGAGAGAGAGAGAGAGAGACAGAGGTAGAGAAAGAGAGAGAGAGACAGAGAGGTGGAGAAAGAGAAAGAGAGAGACAGAGAGGTGGAGAAAGACAGAGAGAGAGAGAGACGGAGAGGTGGAGAAAGAGAGAGAGAGAGAGAGAGACAGAGATGTGGAGAAAGAGGGGCGTCTTTGATCTCACATTCATGTGCTACTGTATGCTGATGATCCTCATGAGGGGCCGAGGCTCACTGGAGGAACTGATAAGGGCTCTCCAGAATAATGGAGTTAGCATCCCAATAAGCTAACCACTGAGCCCATAACACCCACACACACACATGCTTTAGAGGAGTGGAGTGAGAGAGAGAGGGAGAGAGAAAGAGAAACAGGGAGGGAGGGAGAGAGAGATTGGGTGCAAACATTTGCCACCAAAGCCCTTTGCTCTAACCCATGGAGGAGAAAAAGACATCTGACTCAGAGAGAGCGAAAGAGGGAGGTAAAGGACAAGAATGCGGAGAGACGAGAAGCATCAACAAGTCCGTTGGCAGGGAGGGAAACAATAGCGAATGGTGCAGGGTGCAGCTCCTGGGTGGATTTGAGAGAGCACCTTCACCTACTCAAACCTCACAAGACACTCTTCTCTAATGAAGCTCTAAGAGATGGCGGGACTGTGCCTTCCTGTTATGGCTGATTCCAGGCGTAAAATAAAATATATTCCAGACTTTTCAAGGGCCATCTCTCCCCTTGGGGCCCTGTAATCAGTAGTGGTTTTACCCCCGGTCCGACCCCCCTGGCTGACCCCACTAAAGATTATTTAGATCCGTCTCTCATTCCACACACAACCCTCGGTCTGGATTCACTCATGCGAGCCCCTCGGTTTGACTTGATGAACATGACCTGTTGTTTCTCGTCTCCAAATGTCCCACACAAGAGGAGTGCTCTGTGCCAGCCTACTGTGTTCTGTGATGAAGATGGCAAGAAGCTCTCTCTCTCTCTCTCTCTCTCTCTCTCTCTCTCTCTCTCTCTCTCTCGTCTAATTGGATTGAAGTGAGCTGGGACATCAGAGTGTATGGGACTTCATGAAATGTCTGCGGATTCCAGGCCGCTTTAGGCCCCGCTTCTACTCCGTCAGGAAACGCAGCTGGCGCCATAAGCCACGTACAGCGGGCTCGCTGCTTTCAAAAACACAAACATTTCATTTAGAGAGATTAAGCTGTTCTCAGCTCCTGATAGACTCATTTGGAGATGAAAGGAGCAAATGTGCTGCACATAAACACCAAAGAGACACACACACACACACACACACACAGCAGCAGCAGCAGTAGCATAGAAGTAATCAGAAACTGGTGAAAATAAAAAAAGGCTGACAAAAGCTTGAAGGAATGTGGGGAATATGTCGATCCATATTCAAATTGAGCTTGGCTTATCTTTCAAATGTAATTTGAAATCTATCAGTCTGTTTATTATTCATTGCATTTGCTGGGGTGAGTGAACAAAAGCAGGGCACACCATTCTATGCATCCTGTCTGAGACTGGTAAGGTCATACACACACACACACACACACACACACAAACCACTGTCTGGGTTCAGTCTATATTTATTCCATAATGTTCATTCGTCCCTGACTTCCTTGTGGACAGAAAGTCAGAAAAACCAGAAATCAATTTCTTTTTTTTTTTCATCATTCTTCATTCTTTTTGATTATTACCATGTTGCATGCCATGCTTTCAGTTCCTCCAAGAAAGTTCGCTTTACAGACAGCCGGCCGCTCCGTACAAAAAAGTTTGTCTACATGCTGCCATGTATTTCAGGACATGAAATCAAACATCAAACGTACAGAACCAATCAGGGAACTTGTTTCCTACACTGAGCGCCATGTCTAAGGTGAGTGTGCCGAGTGGTCAGATTTCTCCATCAGCTTGTGCTGGAGGCCCTTTTTAGAGGGGAACTTGGAAAGGTCACCATGGACCCCCTCAAATAAGACCTGCTCAGAGGACACTGGGATTATCAGGTAAAATTGGGTTAGCAATATAGCAATGTGCTGTCTAGTCAGTAAATATGAAAGCAATCTAGCTTTGTTTAAAGACTCGTTCAAAATCCACAACCAGCAGCTACTGATCAAATATACACAATTGCTCCTTCTCAACAGGGTTTGATTTTCTTTTTACCAACACAAGGCCTGCATTTTGTTTCTCACATGGCTGAATATCAATTATGGCCTAGGGCCCGTGATCCTGAAATCACTGGCAAACAAACTGCTGGCCAAAACTGCTGCCTCAAGCACTGACAAAACCCCTCTGGCTTCCTCCATGCTTTTGTTAGCACAGTGCTAACTGCTGCCTCCCCACCCCCTACCATCCTCCCTCGCAGCATGCTAGCACCAGGGCCTGTCAGGCTGGAGCTCTGAGCCTGCTGACTGATCCGGGATCAGACTGACACAGCTAATTGGTGGAAAGCCCCATGCTGATTCCTGTGCTGTGCACTGGATTTGCGTTAAGATGAGTGACTGGAGCATCGCAAACCTCCCATGGATAGCAGTGTGTGTGTGTGTGTGTGTGCATCTGTTGATGTACAGTATGTGTATGCGGAGAATATGTGTGTGTGTGTATGTGTGCGCTTGTGTGTGTGTGTCTGTGTGCGTGCATGTGTGCGTATGTCTGCATGGGTCTCTCATGGTTGTGTGAGAGCCAGACACTGATACCTGTTGAACTGCAGATCAAGCAGAAGAAGGATGTATCAGCGTGGCTTCTCTCCCCCAGGTGTGCTGTGTGTGTGTGTGTGTGTGTGTGTGTGTGTGCTGTGTGTGTGTGTGTGTGTAAGGGAAGGGTAGACCACTCTGCAGCCGGCGTGGGAAAAAGCACATGCTTGCATTCTGAGCGGAAGGCTTCACGGGCCACAGGTTTTCAATATGTGACGGATGGGACACCGGGGGCTCGTGAGTGAACTTTCTGCAAGCTGAGCAGCCAGGCTACACACTCTTCAAGAACTGAACGCAAACACACACATAACTGATATAACACACACACACACACATAAGCAATCACATGGTCATCACACACACACACACACACACACACACACACACACACACACACACACACACCCAGCTTGAGATTTCAATCAGAGTTGGGCCCACCGCTGACTATGCTGTTTCACAAGTGCTCCTCTCATCAAGATGTGTGTGTGTGTGTATGTGTGTGAGAGAGAGAGACATTGATAGAGTGAATGTACCAATTAAAGCAGTTGATTGGGCCCCCGCTCTGCTGTGACACCAGTCGTCTCTCGGCAGAGGACCACAGAGTGACAGGGCCAGATGGATTCCATTAATTACACTGATATAAAAACAGCCGGCCCTATAAACCCGCCCAGCCTCAGCAGCAGCCAGACTGAGGAGACACCGCTTGTGTCCACACACACACACACACACACACACACACACACACACACACACACACACACACACACACACACACACACACACACACACTCACACACACACACACACACACACACACACACACACACACACACACACACACACACACACACACACACACACACACACACACACACACACACACACTGATGAAGATGTACTTGTCATTCACTCACATCCATACCTATTCACATCCGCATGGGATTGCACTCATAAAGAGTGTGCGCGCGCACACACACACACACACACACACACACACACACACACACACACACACACACACACACACACACACAGTTTAAGGCTTTAATGTCAGCTGAGTCCTGGAGCTGCTGTTGCTGCTGTTGCTGCTGAGAGGAGGTAATCTGAGTGATGAGCTGCTGACAGACACCTGATGCGGGTTCAGCAAGACATGACAAAGCACCGTCTTACACCTGGGACAGTGACACAAGTGACAGGAGACAGCTTCAAGCACATACACACACCTACATGCACACACATACACATACATTACACTCACAAACACATACACACACACAGGCAAGAACATACATAGACACAAAAACTAACATATGCACACAGGCACATCCTCTAAGGAGACAAGCCAGAGCCCTTAAGTGTCTACCTTTGGACGCTCCACCTGAGAAAGACTGTGTTTCTATTCAGATTAATGCATTGCCATTTGTACTTGAGATGAGAAATGGATGGAAATCTACACCGTCGTGGGAGAATCCCATCATCTAGAGCAGTGACCCATAATAATGCCGTTCACATGGTAGCTAAGGTTAGAGGAAAGATCTCCGTTCAACATCTCCATTTACACACACACACAAACACACACACACACACACACACACACACACACACACACACACACACACACACACACACAGAGTGAATAGGATGATGACCCCCTAGGGCTAGTTGTGCCGTTGGGCAAGCCAGAGAGAACATCAGACCTGGGACCCCACCTTGGACCAAAGGAGGCTTTTAAAGGATAATTCCGGTGTGATTTTGATCTAAAGTGTCTTGAAACATGATATCGAGTGTGAACGTATGTCTCATAGCTCACCTCAGCTTGTCCCCTGCACTCAGAAATCTGGCGCTGGTTAGCCAATGCTACCAACAGTGTTTCGTTGTGGTGCCTCGGGCATCGGCCTTGCATCGGCCTAGCCATGCAAATAAATCACTGTTTTACACCATTTACGAGGCTCAAAGTAGCTCCATACTTCATTGGTAGACTTCCAAGGGCCATGACATTTAAAACGAGACATGGAGAACTTTGAAAAAGCACTGGTAGTTTATTTATAAGACGATTTATACAGACAGTACCTTAAGGGATTTTACCATTCGATGCCATCTTGAATTTAGTCACGATAAGTCGAGCGACGAGTACGAATGAACAGGTATGATAAGGGATCAGATTCCAAAAATAATTCAGTGGAAATGCATGGATTCAGTTGCTTCCAGTAGCAGCAACTGGAATCCATGCATTTCCACAGAATTCTTTTTTGAAACACACTTTAGGTCAATATCACACCGGAATTCTCCTTTAAGGCAACACATTAGGGGGCGTTAAGGTAACATAAGGGGCATTAAGGTAACATGAGGGAGCGTTAAGGTAACATGAGGGAGTGTTAAGGTAACATAAGGGGCATTAAGGTAACATGAGGGAGTGTTAAGGTAACATGAGGGGGCGTTAAGGTAACATGAGGGGGCGTTAAGGTAACATGAGGGGACATTAAGGCAACATGAGGGGGCTGATAAGGTGACATGAAAGGGCATTAAGGTAAAGATAGAATGTGGTCAGGTAGGATGGGAGAGGAAGGGAGTGGAGGAATCAAATGGGGTTAATGACAGGAGATGAGATGAACAATTAACAAGGCAAAAGGAATGGAAGAGAAAAAACAACAAAAAACAAATAAACAATCAACCATGAGACAACAGCACAACAGACGTCTCATTCTCTCAGAAAGAATGAAGAGAGAAAAGACTAGACGGAAGAGAATGACACAGAAGACAGGAGAAAAGAGAACAGATGAAACTATAATAACTATCTGATAATATCACTCTGCCACATCAGAGTCAGACAACAGCAGTTTCCTGAGACCTTCTAAAGTAAGTGGTATTGGGAGCATCTTTTCTCCAATACCCCTTCAGGGTTGTGAGGTGCAGCGAGTGAGCAGGCGGGCGGCTGGGACAGCTGACCTTCTCGGCGAGGCTCTTGAGCGTGTCCCTCAGCGCGTGGGCGCAGCGCTGCTGGGCGGCGTGCAGCAGGCGGTCAGCCAGGCTGCCGATGAGGGGCTGCAGCTCGCTCAGGGTGCCCAGCACGTCCCGTGCCCTGGCCGTCTGCTCCGGAGAGTAGTAGATACACTGGTACGCCGTACTGTAGCTGTGGACAGAGGCATACAGACAGAGAGGGGTGGGGAGGGTGGTTAATTCATTTTACACTGTTTTCCATTCACATGTATATATGAAGCAATGCGCTCACAGTTACTGACTTGCTGGTTTTAAAGGAACCATATATAAGATTGTGGCCAAAACTGGTACTGCAATCACTTTCAAAATACTGAAGAGCGGTGTATCCCCTCCCCCTCCCCCCTGACTCGAGGTTGCCAACCCTGATGGCGAAACACTACTGACTTTGTGATTAGTAGATAGGTGGAGGGTGGCGCATCAGGCCAAAACACAACATGACATGACAAAACACAACATCAACATCAGTTGAGGGCTGCAACTTCACTTTTTAAATGACAATATCCTGGCCGGACTACTGTTGTCAGTGATATAAGTATTTGAAATGAACATGATTTCTTAATGTCTAGTGACATATCAGGGCCATTTTATGATTAATTGAAATATTTTTCTTACATATGGTTCCTTTAACTTAACTAGGTGTTGAATCCCTCATATACTGATAATGTATGAAGTAAGCAAGGACAGCACTCTCAGTTCTCTTTCGAACTTTTAATCGCCAACAACGGACGTTTCGGGCTGTGCGCCCTTCTTCAGCGTATAATGGTATAATAATGGTATAACTGTCATTGCTTACTTCTGCCATTTACAGTACATGTGTCCTTTGTCCAGTGGGATACACACAATACACTAGAACAGAGAGTTTGTCACATGCAGGTAAAGGCAGATGGTACAGTATAATAGATGTGTATTTGCACGTGGACAATAAGTACAGTACAGAGATTTAAATAAGCTAAGGTAGAATATGAAGGGACATATCCTTACAAGTCCTGACTGGAGAAACAATAGAGAGGGATTGAATGTTAGTGTGTCTTCATTTGTAAGAGGAGAAAATTGCTTTTATGTGTCTGACTTCACATCTAGGCTTGTGGTTTAAGTGGCTTCGCCATGTTCATGACAAATGCACCAGAGGAACGGCTGCCTTAATTGAGCCCTGTGTTCAGAGTGCTGCAGAAAGTTCCATTCACATGAATGGGCATTCCCAACGTTCGGGCCTATGTTAAATCTATATAAATCACCGGCAAAGTATGTAATCACCGCTGTCAATGGCAACGGGTTGATTAACGTCTTTCATATCCCTCCGCAAGAATTCCGTTCGCTTATTGCAATGGAATTTCATTGAAAGGGAAAGTAAGCTAGTAAGACGTTGCCACGCAACACCTGAAACTGTCAAGTTCTATCTGTGTGGCGAACTATTTCTTTTGTCAGCGGAAGACACGAAACGGTAGCAAAATAATTTTTAAAGATTCATTGTGTTAGGTTTCTTTTCTCGTTTTGGCAAGTAGCCGTGTAATAAGCGGGATAATGTCGGGGTTCTGTTCTCCCTGTTGGGACTTAATTTCTGATAATTACCGGCAGACAATACATTATCCCTTACCTAAATCACTTTAATGTCCAGGTTGAGATACATGTTACATGCAACACACAGCCGCTGACGCATGGAATGTTGCCGAGAGTTACGTTTTACGCCTTCTATTGGACCGCACACCCAAATCAATGAGGATGTGGGTTTGAATGGGTGGTATTTACACCAAATCAATGGCAGTCTGCAGACTTTTCCAAGGTCCACCGATGTGGTGGTAGACTCAATAGATTCATGTTTTTTCCGCCTGGATCAATGTGGCCCAAAGGTTCATGCATCTTTGGAGGCCGAGTAATCAGGTTGTCCATTTGTAAAAGTAATGATAATTGATTTGTTGAGTTGAAGGAAATTCACAAATAACCCCCAAAGCATAAGCTCTTTTCAACACTTCGGCACTTTCAAAAGTAGGATAGATTTTCAAAAAAATAAATAATTAGGTTGGAAAAACATAAAAACATAAGAACACTTTTCCTTGGCTCTTAACTGCTTTTAATGCCATAAGATCTCGGGCAGTGGAAAGAAAAAAAGTGACAAAGAATCAATGAGTAATTATTGACGGATCTGCCACGGATCCTGGTCCTCATCTTCTCCCATTAGATTTCTCTGGGAGTGAGGTCAGTGAGGGACATCCAACAATCCGCTCTGGCTAGCCATCCATCAGACAACGTCCAGCCTACGGCTTGAGCATCTTTATATGCAGCTTCCCTCCTGCATCTCCTTCTCTTTGGTCTCCAGTGCCTGTCTTCACCTTCTCACTCTCTTCATCCGTCTGTACTGAAGCAATTTATGCCTTTATTGCTCTTTCTTCCCTTCCTTCCTTCCTTCCTTCCTTCCTTCCTTCCTTCCTTCCACCCCCTGCACTTCTTCTCATTGGGTGTCTCATTCCCTCTCTATGTAGGCCAGAGCCTGCAGCCTTGCCCTCCGGCATAACTGACTAATAACAAAGCGGCGTGCTGAGCAGCGCCTGTGGCCACCCTGCTGCCTCTGATTGGGTGGCTTAGCATCCCTTGACTGCAATTAAACACGGGACAACAGACCACACACCTGCACTGCCCCCACCTCAACACAAACACGGGACAACAGACCACACACCTGCACTGCCCCCACCTCAACACAAACACAACCGCAGAACAGTAGAGGTGAATCATGGGGAAGAGACAACTGAACGAATGAGGGATGGAGAAAGGAGAGAGAGAGAAAGTATACTGCTTGTAGCAGCCGGTAGGGGAATGGTTGGGCCAGTCATCACTCTAATTAGCTCCCGGGAGGACAGCCACCCACCACTGCTTGCGGCGAATCAAAGGTCTTTACTTAAAGAGAAAAGACACATTCCAAAAAGGGGGTTACATATTCTAATAGGTCAGCAGAATGCCCTCACACTGTGCTCTCTCTCTCTCTCTTTCTTTCTCTCTCTCTCTCTCTCTCTCTCTTTCTCTGACTGTCCCCCATTCTCTCTCTTCCTCCAAGTTATTCCTACAGTGAGACCTACCACAGAGGCTACTAGGGGTATGAATCTCTCATGTAAAAGACGATACGATTCGCATCTAGATACATGGGCACGATTCGATACAAGAAAAGATACATGTTCATAAAAAACGATTCAGTACGATTTGATGCGATGCGATGCGATTCGATGCAATTCGATGCAGTTCATGAATGGAAAGCATTCTGAAAGATTTTTTATCATTTGCTCAAGGTGCACATTAAGTCAAACACAGCAGCCAAATACAATTTTTTTTTTATAGACTTTATAGATTTTATAGAGTTATATCTGATTGTTTTCATGGAGCTGTAGCCTTGTTGAGGTAAGACAATACCGAAATAAAATAAAACAGTGCTTAAGACACTATTGGCCTTTTCTTATATAGCCTACAAGAATAAAATAGGCCTACATATCAATGATCTCTCTGGGTTTATTTTGTTCCAACGGTAGACCTAATGCAGAAACCTATAATGTCTCAAGTCTGAGTAAATATGAACTAATTGGCTAATAATTTGTGCATCGTTTTAGCAAGGCCCAAATTATTATTTAACATTAAGGAAATCCCATCATCAAACGTAAGGCTATACTCTACAGACTATCGTTGCTGTTTAGTGTTTAATTTCGCACTGGATTTTGAAAAACAAAAGAGTAAAAACTGTAAAACAAACGACCGAGTGCGAGTTGTCACGTGCTTAAGTTGCAGTAGATGTATGGGTAATGAGGTCATTTGACAACTTTGGGCAATGAATGTAGCCAAAAACGAACTGCATTACCCACAATTCCGTGCCACGTATAGTTTCAAAACCGGACGTGGGATGAACCGAACGCGCTGCTTGGACCGTAAATGAGAGTCTGAGTGAGCAGAAAAGGTTGTGAACCAATTCCTAACAAGTAAATCGATATAACGACCGGTTCATTTCAGTTTTATTCCGATACGGGGCTACGTATCGATGTAGCCGTATCTTACACGTTAAAAAACGGATACCGATACGTATCGGTTAATCTTTACACCCCTAGAGGCTACCCCTACACACACCAACATGATGCCGCAGTATTGAGCCGAAAGCTGACCACCATGCAGCCAAGGGTGGGAGACGTTAAAGGAAGTCATCAGAGTGAAAATGTTCACGGGGGCTCATTGGAGCTTAATGATTCAGCTGGGTCTATTGCCGAACTGAAACCAGAATAAAATGTGTGGGGGAAAAATGTCCATCTCGCATACTTCCAGGCTCTGGTAATTAATTTGGCAAGCCAGTTGGCATATTCCATTGAGGGGCTTGGCTATGTACGCCTGAAGCCTTTCTTGCTTCTATCTTACAGATAATGAGAAGTTCAAAATGAAACAGGAGATAACAAAACCCCTCACGCTAGCTTGATGATGCTATTTCCTTAAGTTAGCTTTGGGAGGGACGAGGCTGAGGAGGCCCTCAGCGCCTTGCGAGCGCAGTGGATAATGACTGCACGTCGGGGCACCTGGTGCAGCGAGAGAAGGCTGGGGAGTCACGCTCAGAGAGGCTTGTTAGCGAGGACAGACTTTAATTGCTTTATCAGCATGGCTGTCAGTTGAATGGCTTTCGCGAAGCCAAGATGGCAGAGAGAACAACAGCGGCAAGGCTACAAGGAGCAGAGTGAAGCTGGCTCACAAAAGCCAGTCCACACTGCTGGCTTTCTTAAGTGAATGCCAGAGCCACTCAATGAGACGATGTGCAACATTCATGGATCAATTCACTGCTAGAGAAGTGGAAATTATGCAGCTGCCCTGACTGGCATCTTTCAGCAGCTCTTCCACGCGGCGCCATTTAATTGTTCAGTCCTGTAAGCTCTTACTGTGTTAATTTAACCTATGAAAGACTGTGGTACTACCACCTTACAAGACCCATACTGAGCAAAACTTAGTTTTAATGGTCTAGTAATGTTAGAATATGGTCATGCAGAATAAGGTAATAATAAATGCTTTATAATGACAATGAGCCAATATGCTACTAATATATACATATTAGTAAGTTAGTTAATGGTGAATATGTGTACCTTAATATAAAGTGCTACCGAGTGACTCAACAAACAGTATGCACTGAAGTATGTACAGTACTGTATGTAGAAACTCAATATTACAATCCAATGCAACACTAAAATGCATCCAAAGCATTTATATTTCACGGTAGTTTAGAATACATCCCATTCTAGTGTAAAAAAACTAGTTTACATGACCCCCTACCTTATAAAGCAAGAACTTATTTTGCATGGGTGTGTGACCATGCATGTCCTTCAGGGCAGTGCTCCCATACCCATAGCTGATCTCATAAATAAGGGCAGCGTAATTGGTGTGACCACCTGTGTCGACTGAAGCTAACTTGGCACGGACACAGCACGCACACACACACTCAGACACTCTTGACCTTGTAAACAGGGGCAATATATATTCGGTGACCAGCTGTGTCTGTTGAAGCTCTTTATTCACATAAAAAGAACACACACTCACACACACACACACACGCACACACGCACACACGCACACACACACACACACACACACACACACACCATAGATTGGGGGCATGTTCCTAGGGGTGAGCAGCTGTGCCTACAATTTATATGAGACTATACACTAATAATGCACACAAACACACACACACTGTTGACCACATAACAGGTGCATTATACCTGTGCTGTCGAGCTGTGCCTGTTTTAGTTCTCATAAAACAGCCTCTAACCGCACATCAACATTCCTGAACTGACAGATGCACATACCTAGATACACACACACACACACACATTCATCTGACTGTACACTGTAGGGGCTTTTAAAAGAGGGATCCTCTCTTCAGCCATGCCTGCCGGGGACAATTAAAAGGATATAAAGCCTCCTTTCCAGAAAGAGATGCATGTATTAATGATAACTGGCCAGGTTCAAGGCTGAGAGTGTGTGTGTGTGTGTGTGTGTGTGTGTGTGTGTGTGTGTGGTGTTCTGGGAATCTTTTAGCGACGTATTGATTGGTCCTACTGAGTCGACCGGCCCATTGGCTGCGTTGGCGATGGCAACAGTACCTGGCGGACAGCAGCGAGCGAGTGACCCATGGCACATCACCCATAATGCATCAGTGATGAGATCAGCCCCACCTCCACCCACAACCACCACCACCCATGCCTGGCCCTCCACCTCCACCCTTCCGACCTGCACAATGTAATGGGAACAAAGATGGATGGCTCCTTTATTGGGCTTGTGGCGACACCTCTTCTTTCTTTTTTTCCATTTCTCTTCCAGCGGCCCTTTCTTTCCTCCAGCGCTGCACTTCTGTCTCTCCTCCTCTTTGTCTCGGCTCCCCTCCCTTTGATGAATCAATACTGCTTTGAATGGCAGAGTTTCAAATCTAGCCGACTGCTCTTTTATTTTTTTTTCAATGGCTTTTTAGAAAAGGACGCCTGTCAGGAGAGGTCAAGAGATCTCATGTGTTTCATGTGGATTGTGTGTGTGTGTGTGTGTGTGTGTGTGTGTGTGTGTGTGTGAAGTGAAGAGATACAGGGGTTTGAATTCAAGACCAGTCTGCATGTTCTGTGCTTAATAGATGAATCTTTTTATATCAAACTGCCATCTCGGCCATCCATGGGCCTGTGTGGTCACTTGTGATGTCACGCGATATTTGTTACACTTTGGTGGATGACTGACAAGCCACTTGATCTGGGGTCAGGCGTCACTGGGCTTTGCCGAGGCTTACTTGCCTAGCGAGGCAGAAAATTGGAAAAATGTAAGCTACTGAGAGTCATTAGCCAAGTCAAACATAAAACAAAAGAGGAAGTGCTCTATCTCAGTTGTGGATTAGTCCACAATGCAATCTCTTTCTCTCTTCTCTCTCTCTCTCTTTCTCTTCTCTCTCTCTCTCCAAGAAACTGATTTCACTCCAGTGAACTCTATGAAAATATGCTGTCTGTGTTTATCGTGCGGGCTCGCTGGGGAGAGGATGTCCGTCCCCGCGCCGCGCTGCCCCGTGGAGGAGCACTTGGGCATGAAAAAGCTTGTGTGCCGCTCCACAACTCCTCCAGTCCGCAGCCATTCCCAGCTCCTGTTTGGCTAATTGGATCTTTTTAATGAGCAAAAGCACCATGGGATGGAAAATGCAGTCCCCTATCTACAATGCAAACACCCCAACACCGTCACCAAGTCCACCCCAAGTACACAAGTCTACACCGATGGAAGAACACACTGAAAGTGGAACTTTTGAAAGTTTGTATACAGTAGATCTTCAAAGCAAATAGTATTTTAAAGTTCTATGGCTTGTTTGCAATCTTCTGCAAATCTTTGAAGAATACTTCATGAAGAGAGCCACTGTAGAGCTCTCAAGCATAAGAATGAGCCAACAGGTTACCACAACTCAACATACTGACAGAGCCAGCATACTTCTACCTCATCCACATTAAAAACACAACTTCCTGGGAAGGGGATTACCATAAAGGCAGCCTGGACAGGCAGGGGACTATGGGCCACTTTCACTCAGGGTTTACTCCACTCCTCCATTTCACTCCAGCCTCTAGTGATGACTAAAGCAGCACTTTGACAATACACAAACGTCTTCACAAGCAACAGCTAGAGACACAGTCTAGCACCAGTTAAAAGACTTAAAACAACGAGTCTCTGTTCCCAGGCAAACAGGACTATAAATAGTCACTCACGAGAGTAGTACCATTTTGCCACTAACTTTACATCAAAGGGCATAAGGACATCACGGAGTAGAGAGGCCGACTGTATGACTGCACACAGCTTATTAGAGAGGGAAGGGGCCTGGGAGAAAAATAAGGCCGTCAACACAGTCCACCTCAGATCCTCCTCAAGACTCCTGCTGCTGACTTAGACTTTCTGTCCCCAACCGACAGACACAGGATCTCTAATTAAACATGGCTGAACCACCAAAGAGACAGGGGGAGAGAGAGAGAGAGAGAGAAACAGAAAGCAAAAAGAGGGTGAGAAAAAAGTGACAATCTTAAAACAGGAGGCGGTAATTGAATCAAAGGCTGAACTGAATCACTGCAGATACAGAAGTATAAAGGTTCTTTAGGCGGACTGAAAACACGGGTACAGTATTTGAAAACACACACAAACACACACAAACACACACACACACACACCCACCCACCCACACACACACACACACAATGAAGCACATAGGGGTCCTATGGAATATTCTATTCATGGAAGTGATTCTATTCCTATGGAAGTGTGGCACTGTACTCTTCTCTTTCTCTCTCTCTCTCTCTCTCTCACTCACACACACACACACACACACATTTGTATAGCTTGTCAGGTGGAGACTAGCACAATGAAATGTGCTGGGAGGGGGCTCAGTGGGGAGAGAGGAGGATGAGGAGGAAGTGGGGGAAGATGGAGGAGGTGGAGGATGAGGAGGTGGGGGTAAGATGGAGGAGGTGGAGGATAAGCATGTTCCAAGGGTAGGTAAAGGGTGGAGGGTCCCAGGTGGGCTGTTGATCAGTGTCCAGGCCGGGGCCTCGGTGGCTGGGCAGGATAATTGAGCGCATGGCCCTGCTCTCTGGATTGCCTTTTCATGTACTTCCTGCCTGACGAGGACACGCTGGGGGAATCGGTGCCAGCCTCAGCTTTTAAAGGGTGACTCGCCGAGGTCATCCACAATACGTCTTGTGTGAGATGATACCTGTGTGTGTGTGTGTGTGTGTGTGTGTACGTGTTCCTTTTTACTTCCTCCTGATGTCTAATTTTCTAAGTGTGTGCGCATGTGTGTTCCCATTCCTTCATCTCTTGGCACGTCTTCTAAAGCTGCTGTGTGCTGCAACACCTTGCCCTGAGCCTGTGTGTGTGTGTGTGTGTGTGTGTGTGTGTGTGTCTGTATCAGTGAGCCCCCACACTCTGAGACAGAGTGTGTGTGCTCTTCTATTTTCAGTGTTTTCAGTGTTTTTGTGAATATCTGTGTGTATCTGTGTGTGTATGTGTGTATGTGTGTATGTGTATCAGCGAGCCCCCACAAGCTGAGACAGAGTGTGTGTGCTCTCACTTCTATTTTTAGTGTGTTTTCAGTGTTTCTGTGAATATCTGTGTCGGTTTGTGCGTGTGTGTGTGTGAATATCTGTCTGTGTGTGTGCGTGCGTGCGTGTGCGTGCGTGCGTGTGCATGTTCTCACCTCTTCTTCTCGTTCTCGTAGCGGCCCAGTAGCCTCTGCAGGCCGCCGCTCTTGAAGCCCTGGAAGTGTGCTGCCGGAGCGCCCACTGTGATGATGTCATAGAAGGCATCTGTGGAGGACACAGAGATGGACAGTCAAGCGGAGCGTCCCGACACCTCAGCTACACACACTACAGAACTCCAAATCCCAGTGTCCAGCCGCTATGGTCAGCAGGAGTAGCTAACAAGGAAAAGACCTTGCCAAGACAACTCAAACACAACCCCATCCTCACGTCTTCCAAAGTCGATCACAAGCACTAACATTAACACCATAACTCTGCCATGCTGTGTCATGCTATTGTGTTTACTTAAAATTTCAGAAATAACTGGTGTTCGCCCTCTACTCCTCCTAAACTAGCGTTATTTTGGCTTCTCTTCCATCATGTAAATTCAGTTCAGTGTAGATGTAGCTGTAAAGTTTAGCGCCATGTGTAGTCTCTCCTGGTGTTATTACACAGAAATCAGTCCTAGTCTAGGGTTGCAGGACACTCAAACCCACCCAGCTGCTGTGTGCTTCGCAGCTCTCAGCTCTGGGCTACATGAGCTTGACAAGGTCACAGAGATGAACTGGTCATCATGTGACACTTGCGGTGGACATGTAGACTGGGCATCAGTGAGAGACTGCAGTGGCAGGAGCATGGAGCAGTTAGATAGAGCCTGGTCAGTGGAGAGTCCTATTATGAGTTGCTCTTCACATGCTTTGCCACAGGGGGGCACCACTTGGTGATTTTCCTGACAGCAAGTAATGACTATTCTTATTTATAATGACATGTAGAAGAGTCTCTAGTGTGTGGACGGGGTGGTCAGGTTGCCAAGGTGACGAGTGTTATGTCGGTGATGTCCACAGGATTCTAGTCCCCCAACCACCATGACCAGGAGTTGGCTTAATGATGCTTGGATTTCTTTACAATGTCTCCAATGCTCCTTTCTTTATCTCCCCGTTGGGCTTCCTTGGCCTCTCTGTTTTCTGTAATGATGATGGGGATCTGTAATCTCTTTAATCCACCCTCACACCTCCACCTCATCTGGGGCTCTCCCCCCACTCTCCCACACACACTCTAATTGGCTCCACGCTGGCCTTGGCCCCACTGTAACTACTCCAGGCATCACTCACGCGCAGCCCAATTTAAGCCCAGATCTGACCCTCTGATTTCTGTCTCTGCCTCTCTCCATCACTCTGGCCCCATTATTCCAACTGACCATGGCAACCCCCCCCCCCCCCCACACACACACACACACACACACACACTTCCCGCCATGCACGCTGTCCTCCAGCACAACAGGACCTCGCGGCAGGAGAGGAATTGATTGCTGTCGAGTCCAGATGAGAGTGACTGATTCATACTTAACCCATTGTCAGTTTAACAGAAAGGGCGATGCGGGAAGAGAGAAAGAGAGAGAGAGAGAAAATAGAGAGAGAGAAAGAAAGACAGAGGAAGAGAGAGAGAGAGAGAGAGAGAGAGAAAATGAAACTGCTGTTTGAATGGATGTCTGAAGTGCTCCTGGGCTTTTCACTGCAACGCAGGTTGTACTCTTGTGAGTCGCTCCATCACATTTGTGAAATTCTGAAAGGCTGACTTTTATTCACTCTGAAGTTCATCCTTGTGATCAATATGCAAAGAAATCTCCCATCCTTTCCACAATCACCCCCCTACCCACCGCAGAGACCAGAAGCAGCCGGCAGGAGACAAAAAAACAAGTTGTCCAAGGTTTTCCTTTTCATTTTGGAGAGAAATGGGGCAAAGCACGCTATGCATTTCTATAGCACTGCATTTCCATGCGTGCAGTATGCATGGCCTCAGAGATAAAGGGCTCTAGTGAGAGATCAGAGCAGGACAGCCACACGAGGAGTGTGGAGATCAGAAGACAATGTGGCTCCGCACACGCTGGCAATACAGTGTCCAATGCAGTGCAGTCACTGTGACTATTGAGACTAATGAACAATGACTGGAGAGAATGCCACACACACACAGACACACACTGACTTTGAGCTTTATTTGTGCTACAGGTTTTCTTTCAGACGGCAAGACAGGTATTTTTCTAGGGGCACAGGCATGGACAAAAGCCAGCTCAGGCATTTGTGTTCACCCAAACAGCTTTCTGTTCAGATTATTTTTCTTCATTTTTGTGACATTTGTCATGTCCCTTGTCTCATTTGAATGTAGGTAGCATACAGTCTGACTTCATGTTCAGTTTTTGTTCACAGGGTATACACAGCGATGTCCACTGTGAGTTTACATAAGCATTCGTTTTCATGACTGTGTGTGTGTGTGTGTGTGTGTGTGTGTGTGTGTGTGTGTGTGTGTGTGTGTGTGTGTGTGTGTGTGTGTGTGTGTGTGTGTGTGTGCACTGCTCACCATCTATGCAAGGTGCCAAGTTTCAGCTGATTGAAGATAATGCACAGTGACAGCAATGGACTGGGCACATGCACTAGCAGGCTTTTATGAAGGAAGGTAGAGAGTGTGTATGTCTGTGGCCGTGTGTGTGAGTGCGTGTGTCTGCATGTGGAATCTGCTGAAGTAGTTGCCATCCCATGTGAATTTTGTTCAGAAGATGTGTGGGGTCCTAATTAGTGAGTCGCCTTCCTGTCTGCCTGCATTAAAGTCCAGCCAGCAGCAGCCAGTGTCCAGCCCCAACCACCCCCCGTGACCCCTCTCATGCTAACTGTGCCGCCTGACGCCATCTTGACAAGGCAGGAAGCGAAGCGTGAGAGGGCAGTACCCAGAAGACTCTCCAGAAAGACAGCAAGACACTTTTCTTCTCATTTCGCCTCCTTCCCTTCCTCCATCCCTCTGTCTAACATGCTCTTTGCCTCTCTCTCCTCTTGTACTAAGCTCAGCGTGTGTCATGTTCTTCTACCTTCATTGGATTCTCTCATGTACTTTCTTTTTCTGTCTCTCTCCTGGGCCCTCTCTTACTGTTCTCTCTTAGTGTCTCATAAAGAGGAGAGGAGATATGTAACTTTTACTCTGGAGTCAATCTCAAGTACAGGACTATGTGAGTGTGTGTGTGTATGTGTGTGTGTGTGCGTGTGTGTGTGCGTGTGTGACCGAGAGGGGAGGAGGTCACAGAAGGTCAGAGTTGGTCAGGTAGGGGTGGCATACCTGTTTTCCTGGGGCAGGTGACCCTCATCCTCTGTGTGTGCAGGTTGATTGGAATGAACTCCAGATACTTCTGCGCTTTGCTGCAGCTGGGTTTAAACGAGGGTCCTAAACACAGATAAGAGAAAAGGTAGCCAGTTAAATTATGTTAGTACTGTAATGCTTTATGTACAGTATATTCACTACTGACATACAACCCACACAAGCATTCATAAATAGTGGTGACAGGTCTTCAGTGCAAGCACAGTGTGGGATTGAGCCCTTAACCATCTGAGTATTTTAAAACACACAACAGCCAGGCATAGACATCTGAAGTTGGAGCTGCTAAGATGGTTAGGGAATGTGTCTGGTGTTTGGGTGGACCGCCAGACAGCTCAGTAAGCTGAGAAGGAGTCACTGATCCACTGCGTATCCCACAGATGCCATTAGCAGTTTTCTGCGCCGCCAAGACAACCTCATTAAATTTACAAAGCATTTAAATGAAACATCAAAAGAGCAAACAAAACAAACTCGGGCTTTAACAAAGGCTTTAAAAGTGAGCACAGCCACTTCAGCGCTCAGAGCCACGGTGGGGCTCATTACTGACATCACGCTCCTACTCTCAAAAATAAACATTGATGAAACCCGAGGGTGTCTATGTTGCCAATTTGACCTGATATACTCTTTGTGTATGAAACAGTAATATAATACCCTTAATGGTTGTGGACACTGTTCAATGTTCACTGATCAAGTCCAATGAATATGATTTCCAATAAGCCTGCATAAAGATCTGTTAATTTGTGTTCAGCATGAGGTTTAATCTACAATTAAGAATGTTATTCATTTATTTATTTATTTATTAGTGGCGTTCACAGTGCCTGCTTCATACAAAACATCCAATTAAAAGGCCCAGGAAGATAAATCCAAGTCTTTGTGGCTTACAGTTGGGCTGGAAATCATGGTTTGCATCTAGAGTCCTATACTTCCAGTTCCAGCTGATATCTGACGCATGCTAATGGAGCTGGAAAAAACTGGTTTGAATTGACAGGAGAGGAGAACACGCCCATAATCCCCCAGATCTGACAGGCAGCTGACTGGTGTGCTGGGCCATGGTAGGGGGCCGTGTTGATGGAAGCGGCGTAGAGAGAAAGGGGGGTATTTAAATGAGAAGAATGTTCAAACTGGCAGACACTTGATAAATAAATATATATACATATATACAGCAACATTAAACAAACCAAGTCAACCCAGAGGCGGACAATGATGAGTGGTATTTTTCCCCATTCCTTTTTGCAGTCTGTTCTTGCTTGTTAAAAGGTAATGGAGGTGAATAACTGACACCTCTGTGCTGTACGTATCAGTTCTCAGTGTCAGAGCTGAGAGGAGGGGTACATGTACCTGCATGGGGCCCACAGCTCTCTACGGCCTCTGTACAATCTACATGTGCTGAGACATCACATCTCTTCAAACCCCTGAAGAGTAATAATTTTAATATGACTGATTACCTGCCTCTCTACACACACACACACACACACACACACACACACACACACACACACACACACACACACACACACACACACACACACACACACACACATACACACAGCTAAACAGCCTTCCCAGAGAGATTTGAGATGCTTTAAATTTAAATTTGATTTTCCACATCTACAAGTTCACATTTTGTCTTTTCAGCACAATGAAGAGCACAATGGGCACAGAATGGACACCGTCTCTGATGCGTCTCTTCATCTGACGTTCCTGTTTAGCAGCAGCACCTGGCTGGAACAGTAAAGGAACCACCCTGTCAACCACATGAAATGACACTACTATGCAGAGATAGCCGCCACTGTGCGATAGGACAGCATGCCATTTTAACCACGGCTCTCTGTTGACCTGCTTACCTGCCACTTTGAGCACTTAAGATGCCATGTTTTGTTGAACGGTGCCACGCCGTATTACTACCATCTGTGAGTAAGATGCCAACAGTGCCACTGCTCCTCTCGTTCTAACACACCAGCCTGGGCGCCTCTGAGTGGTGAGGGACGGGGGCTCCCTGCCTGTCAGTCTGTGGGCTGAGGCCACCTGGGACTCAGGCTAATGATGCCAGGCTGCCGGGGCGTGGCACACGCATTAGCCCCCATCAGATCCCCCATCTGTTTGCCCAGGTGTGTGTCTGTGTATGGGGCAGGGTGCATGTGTGTGTGTGTGTGTGTGTGTGTGTGTGTGTGTGTGTGTGTGCGTGGGTGGTGGTGGGGGTGTGACCCCCCAGCTGCTAAGATGGTGTCTGAGTGCCACCCACACACTTGGCTCACCACAGAAACAATATCTTTTCTTCCTCTCTCTTCTCTGTGTCTGCCTGCCTAAGGTTTGTCTAAGCTCTATTGTTAGCAGAGAAAGATGCAGACATTGTCTAAAAACCTTTGACCGAGCGGAGCTCTGTGGAGCATTCACCACTGCATTTTTTTAGAGGGAGTAGACCCTGCAGAAGGAAGTCTCTCTCTAGCACATAAAAACAGTCGGCTAGGTACTATCATCACATTCACCTGCCTGGCAAGCACAGTGCAAATGCACTTAGTTCTATAAATAAAGCTTTCCTCCCAGTTCTAAAAACAACCTCACCGAGGGGGTTCTTCTCTGTCGAGACCAGCCCCCGTCGACCACCCCCCCCCCCCTTATTCATGTGAGCGAGTCTGTGTAATCATATCAGACCCACAGCAGACTCAGGGCCAAGTCTGTCCCTGGTGCAGCTCACTAGCATGCGTGCGCTGAGCTCCAGGTGGAGAGAGAGCCCAGCTCCACAGCGCTGCGGCCTGTCTGTGATCATCAGAGGAGCGGATGGGCAGCGGAGAGGCCGGCGGGGGGGGGGGGGCGTGGTGGATGAGTAGTGTGGTGGACGAGCGTGGGGTCAGCAGGAGGTGGTCAGATGGCCAGAGGGCAGGCCAGGCATGAGAGGCCAGCTCTCGGAGGCACACACACACCACACACGGGGAGGCGGGTGAGCCGTGCGCCCTGAGACCTGGGATTTTTTAAAAGCAACCACTCGTGGAAGGCACCCACCCCCGCCTCCTGTGGATGGGTTATCTCCAGTGGACATGATTCCACTTCAGTGGGCTCTGCGTGTGAGAGGAGGTGAGGGGGTATCACGGGGGGACTCCCACTGACAGGGTTTTACATTTCTATTAGAAGCTCCCGCATGCTGTGCAGTCAGCAGTACTTGGACAGATCTTCTGCTCACTCCTCCATATTCATTTTCCTTTTGTGAATGCGAGTGCAGATGTATGTGTGTCAGGGCTGTCCATGTCTAAAGGTGTGAATGGTGTGTGTGTTGATGTATGCATTTATGTGTGTGTGTGTGTGTGTGTGTGTGTGTGTGTGTGTGTGTGTGTGTGTGTGTGTGTGTTTGCGGGTGTAGTGATGGTGTCCAGTGAAGGAGAGTGGAGAAAAGAGAGAAAGGGTGGGAGCGTGAACTTTAATGAGCCCCGCGGAGGCTAGCTGGCGCTAGGCAGGGCCACACCTCAGGGACAGACACGCGCACCGCTATTGATCACCGGTCGAAGGTTCAGCCGCTCAGATCTTTTAGCATAATTTAACACATGGCCGGATGGATGGGGGAGACTTATCAAAAGCTCCTGGACTGCAGGTCCAAGGACTTATCCTGGCTGCCCGCGAGTCCCCGGCCAGATAACTCGGCGGGTCCCTGATTAAACTCCCTGCTCCTGAGCGCGCGGCGTGGCTGGGACCGCAGAGCCGAGGCGGATGCAAGGTGAAGCGAGCGGCGGGCCGAGAGACTCACGCTACGCTAAAAGGATTAGGAGACTCTAATTCCACTGGCCAGAGAACAGCGAGAGTGGCGCTGATTAATTCATGAACGTGGAGGGGCACAAGAGAGAGAGGCAGAGAGAGAGAGAGAGAGAGAGAGAGAGAGAGAGAGAGAGAGAGAGAGAGGGATTGAAAGAGGCCGTCATTAAGGGGCATCTGTACGAATGTGCATACAGGTCAGTCCTGTGTGATTGTAGAACAAATCCAGCAGAAATATCAATCTGAATTTCTGAATCACCAGCACCAGAGATGGATTGTGTTTGTGTGTGTATGTGTGCGTGTGTGTGTGTGTGTGTGTGTGTGTGTGTGTGTGTGTGTGTGCATGCATGTGTTGAGTGGTGAGCACACACAACACCAAAACCCAGCATCAGGAGGTGCCCAGCCCACACAGCTGTGTTCCTTCTAGCGTCATCTGTAATAACAGTGGCATCCATTATTAATGGGCTGCAGACACAGGGCTTCTGGGGATTAGTGGCGAGTCTCAGCAGAGGCGCCGTCTGAGGAAAGGGGCTAACATCGCATAGGAGCGAGAGAGAGAGAGAGAGAAAAGAAAGAAGAAAAGAGAGAAAGAAAAAGAAAGGAAGACATTCCCAGAGATGGGGCATTGAGAGGCAGGGAAAGGGTCTGAGAAACAGACCGCTGAAGACGAGACGGTCGGAGTAGAGCACATGTTTTCAGAAGGCCGTGCCATGAAGGGGACATGACAGAGATGGAGAGAGGTGGATGGAGAGGAGGAGACAGACAGATGGAGGGAAAAACAGACAGGACAGAGGATAATACCTCACAACTAATGCCACAAAATCACACAAAGATAATCTGAGCAACTCAGAGAGAGAGAGGGGGGGGGGAGGGAGTGTGAGAGAGAGGGACAGAGAAAGAGGGAGGGAGAGAGAGAGGGGGAGGGAGAGAGAGTGAGAGAGAGGGAGGGAGGGAGGGAGAGAGAGTGAGAGAGAGGGACAGAGAGAGAGGGAGTGGGAGAGAGAGTGAGAGAGATGGAGGGAGGGAGGGAGAGAGAGTGAGAGAGAGGGACAGAGAGAGAGGGAGTGGGAGAGAGAGGGAGGGAGAGAGAGAGAGAGGGAGGGAGGGAGGGAGAGAGGGAGTGACAGAGAGAGAGAGAGAGGGAGGGAGGGAGAGAGAGAGTGACAGAGGAGATCAGCAGTGAAGTTGCTGCCCAGCAGCTGGCCCAGTCAGCTCACCCTCCCCTCCGCTCTCTCTCCGACTCCTGTCACCATCCGTCACAGGCCGGTGTGACAGCCCTCGCTAAGACCTCATCAGAGCTGCGTCCAGCCCATCGATCAACCCAGGTGATCAGCTTCCCCCACCGCCAGGGCCAGACGGCTGCCGCTGTCCATCGGGATTCTGTCTCCGCCGCAAAATTCAATCTGACAGATTTTTTTCGGAGCTGACTTTATTTTCCATAACTCTGTATGTGTAGGTGTGTGTGTGTGTGTGTGTGTGTGTGTGTGTGTGTGTGTGAGGGGAGTTGGATGCAAATCCCAGTCAAGGTATACAATAGAGCCCTGAACAGAATTCGAGTTGTCTAAACAAATGTTAATGTTGTTCTATGAGGACTATTGGAACTGAGGAGGGTCTTTAATAAACTCTCACGTGTTTGTTGGAACTCTTGCACATGTGTGTAAAGATGTATGTGTGACTCATGGGGGCTGACAATTTGTTGCAGCCTGGCCATGTTTGTTTGTGTGTATGATACCTAATTCCATCTACACACACACTCAGAGGAAAACGACAAACCGAGAGCTGATATTTTTGTCAGGAGGAAGCAACAGCGCATAAACACTTCAGCTATCAGATTACTCTGCTTCCCCTTTTGTTACCCTTAAAGCAATCCAGATAGAAACTTTGTTGCCATAGTAACAACCAAACTAGCAAAGAGGAGGGAGAGGATATATAAAAGCAGGAAAAGAGATAGATAGATAGAGACAGACTAAGAGAGAGAGAGAGAGAGAGAGAGATGAGTGTGAAGCACATGAGATGTGAGAAGAGCTGAGAGATGCAGAGACGGAGACAATCAGCGTGCTGGAAATGAGGGAGAGAGAGTGGTCATCAACAAGGGGAGGGGACAGTCAGGGGCAGGCGAGCGATCGACAAAACCAATCGACGCGGCCCCTCCAGAGAGCATGTCACCGCACACTCAGACAGACAAGGAGTCACAATCCAATCGGCACACATCAATTATTCACCAATTAGCCAGGCGCGTTCCAATCATTTCTGCTACTACTTGACCCGGGGCATCAAAAAGCGACGAGGTCTCACTTTCCCCCCTTCTCCGCTTCCCCCCTCTGCCCGCTGTCAAACTTGGAGCCAACCACAGATTGACAGTCCAGAGACGTTAGCGAGGTGTTTTGAAGCCCTTCCCGCCATCGTGTCCCTCACCTGGCATATCTCGACAGAGCCCAGGCGCTGTCTGGTGCCAAGCCAAAGAGACGCAGGAGCTGGGCAGAGGCACGTACCGCAGATAATCAGCCGGAGAGATATGCAGATGAAGACCGAGTCTATTTTGTTTGGTGACCAAGGACATCCGCGAGGCAACTGGCATCCACAACACAAACAAGAAGGGAATAGAGAGAGCTGCACGCCCTTACAGGGACTGACAAAATGAAAAAAAAAAAAACGGGAGGGTTCTGGGCGGTGGAAAACAGAATACTTTTTTTCTGAGTCTTGTGGTTGTTTGTTTGTTTGGTGAGCTTAATTATGTGGTTGCTTTTGAGAATAAGTGTGTGTGTGTGTCTGTGTGTGTGTGTGTGTGTGTGTGTGGGGTGGGGGGGGGGGGTAGTGGGTGTAGGTGGGCTGATTTATGGGGCCGGTATGCACAAGGAGCTTTTCACAGCCTGTGTGTTTTGTTACATGTAAATGTGAGGTGTGTGTGTGTGTGTGTGTGTGTGTGTGTGTGTGTGTGTGTGTGTGTGTCTGTTTATGTATGTGTTTGTCTGTTTATGGTTTATGTATGTGTTTATGCTCGCCATTCTGTCTGTGCTAAAACAAAAATGGCAGAACAGACAAGAACAAGGCATTAACAGTGTTATCGGTAGCTATTGGTTTCTTACAAAAAACCCTATGTTAGACGTTCCTTATTGCATGTAATTGTTTCCCATCCCCTTGTTTGGCTTGTGATCAGAATGTCTTAGCTATTGTAATGGATTTGGAACTGTTGAGTTAAGCATTCTAGCTTTCCTTGATCTTACTGAAAGTGCTCCAGTATCACTTCTGAACATTTCCTGTAAAAAAAAGGACACAGTGAAGTGGATGCCTGTCTCAATATCCTTTCCAGTTCTAAACTGTCTTCTTAATTCGTCGTAATTGCATACCTCCTATCCCAAGGCAACTTTTTCATATCCGTTTTGAAGTATTTAACTTCAAAGGATCAAACGCAGAAGGACCGTTTGAGATCTGAAACATCGATGTTTGTGTCACAAGGTCGGTTCGTTCGCCGCTCACGGGCCTCGAACCCGCCACCTTGACACACACACCGGCATGGGAGACGAACGCTCTAACCACTGAGCTAAAAGCCCAGGCTTCCAACTCAGCGGTTAGAAGCGTTCTTAAGGTTAGAGCTGTGAGGATTTACACGGGCAACTAGCAAGCTAGCTCAGTCTGCCTCCATTACATTCGACTGACCTGTCAGCTTGTCCAGCTCTTCCAGATTCTCCTGGTAGCTTCTGATGACCTGGTCATAGCGTGTGATGACCTCACGACGCAGGTTGTCCCAGTGCGGTGACAGCTCTCCAAGGTCCTTCAGTTCTTGTATCCTAGTTGGACAGAGAGAGATAGAGAGAGATATTGTGCATGTTTTTGTGTTTCAGGCAATGTGTGTATCTATTATTAATGTTATTATGATCTTGTCCTGTATGTAGTACTCATTTGGCATTAGTGTCTATCAGTCATGCCAATAAAACACCTTTTGAATTTGAACTTGAGAGAGAGGGAGGGGGTTATGGAGAAAGTAGAACATTCTAGAACTAATAAAAAACTTGACAATAAACAATTTCTTGTCAATCTCACACCTTTGTCATGCCAAGCAGACCTTCCTTTAGGATGGAGCTTGTCTGATAATCATCCATTTTCCAAGGTGTGCACCATCTATCAGATGCCACCCTTGCCATTGCAGTGTCAGTTCACTCCTGCATACAGCTTACTTCCTGGATATTTGCACCACTGATGGCCAAGTTCAATTTCTTTGAAACAGTCTGACTGTACAGCCAAGTGACTCTGAACTTGGTAGCTCAGCCCCAAACATTTGCTCATCTGTCCCTCCAGTGACACAGTTCTGTTTCAATTTCAGTTTGCCCCTGAGCTGGATAGACAGTGTTGTTCTCAATCAGTCCCTGCTGTCAGCACAGAGCAATCAATGGGACAAATCCTTGCCTAAAGCCAGCGAACAACTTCAGTACACGTAAAAAGCTCCACATATACAAACCCACACGGCCAGACTCCATTAACAGTAATAGGCAATTTAGTTATCTCTCCTACACTCACATTGTTTGTCCCACTTCTCTCTCTTGTTTTGTTTGCGAGTGAATGACCAGTTTGTCTTTTATCTTCTTGTGTGGGCTTTCGAGCCTGCAGGCGCCGTGTGGTATAACACTGCTATCATTAATGGTGTGGTTCAGTGTGAGGTGGACTCAAACATCTTAGTGAGGAAATGTTAGCCTGCGGCAAGATGGCTGGAGCCACTGTTGCACACCAACACTCTGGTTTGTCTCTCTAAACGGCACACACATGTTCACACACACACACACACACACACACACACACACACACACACACACACACACACACACACAACGACTCTGGGCAAGTCTGCGAGGAAAGAATGGCCTGGATTAAACTGAGAAGCTCTGAGCCTGAACCCTGATCTAATTTCTGCATTTATAGCTTAGCACTCTGTAGGATAGCAATCATAGCATCAGGTTAGGCCGGAATACATTTAGGACATAGTAATTTTGTTGCAACTGTAATATTAATATTATACCCATTCAAAATGTGAACCAGATGTTTTTTCATTTTAACTTTTTAACAATTTGGATTTGCTTTAACCCCGCCCAGGAGAGGAGCAGACGATTAGTGAACTGCTCAGGAGACGGGAGACCATTAGGCTGCCCTCCAGTCCATTTGTCAGACGCCTTCCAAACGAAATGAACAAACAAAATAACACCCGAGCATGCCAGGGGTAGTTCCATACCGTCGGAATGCTGCGACACTGGCCAGGTGCATTGTGGGTCCGCTAGCGGGGGGGATGCACAGTGGGGCAGAACTAAAGTAAGATTTACATAGGTAATGGAGGGCCTTATCGGTATGGAACAGGTGGGCTGCGTCTCAGGATTGCAGCTTAGGGAGCAACTTTAATGTGACTCATTAATAAGAGGATCAGACGCCTGTTTAATTGGAGGAGAATTTCCATAGAGAACAATGATTAATTCTCATGTAAATTCCGGCTCCGCTTCTATGTGTACCATTAATACTTCAAGACAGAGCGATTACGATCTCCAAATGACAGGGAAGCTCCTGATGCTTTAGAAAGAAAAAAGAAAAAAGATTTTTGTTCTTTGTAAAGCTGAATGAGAGATAATAAGATTGTGGGAGCCGACAATGCTATGAGGTGATTGAGTTGACGGATTGCACAGGAGGCGAAGGCAGCTACAGGTTCAAGTCCTTGTCACATGCACAAGGGCGGCAGGGTTGGGGGCTGGGGTGGGGTGGTGTGGTGGTCATTGCCGGCTGTCAGGGGGGATAACGCTTCACCAGGACACAGGGGCTTTGAGCATGTCAGACAGAGGTGCTCTTAGGGAGTGGGCAGACAATCCACACCACCAATTGTTCTCCTCTCTGTCTTTCTCTCTCCTTCATCTTTTTCTTCTTGCTGTCAGCTTTTTCTTGGCCTGATGCTTCTCTCTCTCTCTCTCTCTCTCTCTGTTTCTCCCTCTCTCCCTCTCTCTCTCTCTCTCTCCCCTGATCATGGACAGCAGGGTCCATAGCGTGGCTCAAGGGAAACTTGTAATTTTTTTTCCCAGTGCAGTGTCAGGGCCGTGGGGTATATTATGCTGTCGCGGCGTAAATTATGGCTGTCAGCCGCAACCAGAGGGAGTATTACCACTTTAATCAGGTGGTGTTGTTCCAAGACAGAACAGTGAAGCGTGGCCTGCTCCAACCTAGCTGGAGGGGTCATAATAATCTTATCATCTGGCTGAGAGGAACGCAGAGGGAAGGAGAGAGAGGAAAAAGGGGGAAAGAAAATCAGGTGGGAAGATGAGCCAAAGAGTCTGGGGAAGAAGAAGGGATGAGAATATGCACATGAGGGAGAGTTGAGGAGCCGGTCATTCCTCATTTCCTCCACATCACCATGTGACTGCACCAGCCACACGGAGCTGTCCATAGACAAGACACGCTTCATTAGGAGAAAGGTCTTACATTATATATGTACAGCAAGGGTGAATAGAACAGTTTCTATTCAATATTTTTCCCGAGCACATTACATTTAGATGGGTCTCATGAATTGATGTGGAAATATGACTGGCACAATCAGGAAATTCATGTAATTCTGCAAATCATGAGTTTGTTCAGATGCCTGAGCTCTCATTCTCCAGGCTTGAGTGCACTCGGTCATCAAAAGCCCAGGTGAACGCAGGTTGGGCCCACACTTTAATCACAAGGTCTTTGGTCCGGCTTCAATCAGTGGCATTGTCCAGGCCGTGGGGTGATCAGACGAGAGCTAATGACATTTTCATTTTCATGTGCTCATTTGCACCGACACCTTTGACCAAAGCGGCTGAGAGCCTTGGGGACACACAAGACGGTGCCTCTGACCTTGGCAGGCTACTGCACACACACACAGGCAGCTGTTACATCTACGCACATCGTCCCCCAAGACAAGCGCTACCGCAGAATCAAATTATGTTGTACACACGGGTTTGTCAGTGTGTTGCGCAAAAATACTCAAAACAATGTGTTCTTTACTCACACTGAAAGACTTTAACAGATCATATCTGCTGAGATGGAGGTGAATATGACAACGTACATTGTTACTATACTGAGTGCACCCATGCCATTTAGGGTTCCTAGGTCTGCTTGGCATACCCGTGCAGACTACATGCACTCATACTGAGTATACGCTTACAGAAGATGACCACAGCACTCAGATCTAAGTGGACCAGTCACGTCTCTCGCCCCTGGCTATAGAGTGAACGATTCCCGCTGAGACTGACTCTATTCACAGTCCCTCTTTTGATGTTTCTCTTTCTAATCTCCCACATTACATGTTTCTTTTTCTTTGCAAATGTCGTCCACTTAGCCAGGGTGCAGCACTTAGAGAATCAAATACTCCCCACACTCCCCTCTCTCTCTCTCTCTCTCTCTCTCTCTCTCTCTCTCTCTCTCTCTCTCTCTCTCTCTCTCTCTCTCTCTCTCTCTCTCTCTCTCTCTCTCTCTCTCTCTCTCTCTCTCTCTCTATCTCATTTCCCCCCGTCTTCTTCATTTCAGCCCTAAAGGCCACTGTAGCATGGCACACCTTAACACCCAGACCCTTCAGCTGATGGCAAACAGCATGGCGGAGAGAGGGGGGAGAGAGAGAGAGAGAGAGAGAGAGAGATAAAGAGAGAGAACAGTATGGAGGAGAGAGGTGAGGAAGAGGAAAGAACAGAAGACATTGACGCAAGTAAACAGGAGGGGAGAAAAAAGAAGAGGGAGAGAGAGGAAAAAAAACTCTTTTGAAGTGTTAAATAGACCTGAATAATTTAACTGTGGCTAAGTATAGCTCATATCCATCTATTTCCGTCTTTGAAATACCCCCTCTTGTCTTGGAACAAAGAAAGAGGCATCCCTTCCTCTTCCCTTCCCATTCCTCCCTTATTGTCTACCACCCCTAAATCTATTAATCTCATCTGCTTTTGTCTGCCTCATGGCTTCTCTCTCTCCCTGCTCCTCTCCCCGCTCCTCTCTCTCTCTCTCTCTCTCTCTCTCTCTCATCAGGGTAGCCGTCCGGTCCGTACCTCCTGGAGTCCTCCTGGATGTGCAGAGTAATGAGCTGCTTTGGGATGGTGAAGGACAGCGTGCTCTCCGCCATCTGCTCACGCACCAGCATCCACTTACTGTCCACTGTCTGAAACCGGTACACCTTGCACACCGGGTTCTTGAACACTGAGGGCCAGAAAGATCAAGACAGTGGGAGAGGGAGAGGGAGAGAGAGGGAGGGAGAGAGAAAAAGGGGGGGGGGGGTTATGTGATTGCTAGAAACATAAAATGTTATCCCTTTTATCTTTCAACTAGCAAACTTGAAATCTTGAGTGATAAAAGGAGATCTTGATGGACAAGATTGCAGCAATTCATACATATAATTCTGTGATACATTACAGCTCTGCAGTATATCAGGATTTCTCTTGATTTGTCAAAGTCCGTTAAAAACTCAAAAAGCCAAAAACACCCAGAAATATTAAAGACTGCACTCAAATACAAGAATCAATAACCTACCATTACCATACAGTGGACTGTGACAGAAAATGAGTATGCATGTTGTAATGTGCATGTACTTGTATGTGTACGTGCTGGTTATTGAACAAGAGAAGACTTGCGGTGTGACATGACAACAGACAGACAGACAGACAGACCATCATAGAGGTAGTGGTAATCATCAGTGAGAGTTCTGACTCCATGGTCATGGGCAAAGAGAAGCAGAGGGAGAGAGGGGCCCAGAGGGAGGTGGAGGGAGGTGTTGTTGAGCAGGACACATCAAGGCTGGCAGCACAAGCCCCCGTCTCCACCAGTGCACTCTCTGCAGGGGGGCATATGCAGAGTGGGAGAGGAGGGGCAGGTAATGTGACAGTGAGACAGATGAAAGGGCCGTGGACTAATAAGACACAGACCAGGGGATATGTGGGCTTTGAAGGAGGTGATCACTCTGCTGTTGTGTGCTGTGTGCACCACCAGAGAGGCGACAGCATGAGCGACTTCATGTCTTTAACACAGGCATGCCTGTTGGCTCACTTCTCTCTTTTCAAGTGTGTGTCGGTGTGTGAGATGTGTGTGTGTGTGTGTGCATAAAAAACAAACGCCCTCCTCAGCAAATGGCAGCATCTCTTCTGCAGGACACACTTCTGTTCTGGCACACGGGCCAGGCAGAGGAGAGCGATTCAGTTTGATGGAAAACCACTGTCGTCTCAGGTAGCCATTAGTGTGGTGATACCTCTCCATTTTAATTGGCTGTTTATGATGCCTGATGTGAAGTAAATAAATATAAAACCCTTGGAGTTGGCTCCATTTGACATTTCCAACCGCAGTACTGCTGAAGAAGCAGCCCAGCCCTACTGTAGAAAGGAGTGAAAGAGAGAGAGAGAGAGGAGAAGAGTTTAATCAAAGCTAAAAGTGGGGGAGAGAGCGAAAGAAAGAAAGAGAGGGATAGAGAGAATGAAAGGAAGAAAGCAAGAGTGAGAGAATAACAAACAGCAGAGAGCACTGAAGCAGACAGACACAGGGAAGCAAAACGTCACTAAATAATGGTGACTTAACACAGAAACTGCAAAAGCAGCGTTAAACACGCTTATCGGGAGCAGGCCCAGGCAGCAGTGATGATGAAAAGCAATCTGTCTCCCTCCTTCCCTCGCTCCCCGTCTCCATCCCTCCGTAACCCCCCCCCCCCCCCCCCCCAAGCAGCCAGCCACTCAATAATGAGAAGTGCGGCTGCCAGGCAGAGCTGGCTGAGCGTCACCAGTGTAATAACACCAATAAAGCCGCGAGAGCAAAATAAGGCACGAGATGCTGGCTCCTGTCTTCTATCTCTGTTCACCCATCTTCCCCTTTGAGACCACAGCAGGGAGGGTAAACATGGCTGTGCCGGGTTCACCCTTCTGTTGACTGGGGTCCTATTTGCCCTGCTGGTGGCATAATAACACTATCTCTGGTTTGAAAACAGGAAACAGGCTAAAAGACTTCAGTTACTGCAGGTACATAATACAACTGCTTTGTCAGGGTTAGGCTTGGTGCTGACAAGACATGTATGCACCTGCAAGGGCACCACTGATACAATACATTATCATGGAATTTTCATTCCACCTTCACTCCATCTTCAACTTCAGAAAAGACTTCAGTTTGATTACATGTTTGGCACCAACTGAAGGGACGAGCCTGGTCACTGTTCTCCTCAGTCGTCAATGAAGACCAGATCAGTGGCTCTTTCATCACAAGCTATGCATTTGAGGTTGGAAGACTTGACTGTATGCTGAGAAGGAAAGGCATTTAAATTCAGTTTCTATCTAAATGAGAAGAGTGTCTGGAAACATACATGTAACACTTGGCTTAAAAGTATGTCTGAACCCAGTCAAAGAGCGTTGTCTAAAGAGTAACAAGAAAAGTAGTCAGAGTGAGTGATTTGAGCAAGTGATGGAAGTGGACATAAAAAGAAAGAGAAAACAGGGGGAGGAAATTAGAGAGGCAGATGGAGGGAGGGAGCGAGGGATGACCTCCACCACAGGAACCTGGCGAGAAGCGAGCAAAACTTCCTCATCCGGAGCGGCCATCGCTCTTTCTCTCTCCGGAGAAGAGGATTAAACTCTGACCTCCATCCCCATCGCCATCACCCCCCCCAACACATACCCACACCATCCCCTGCCCACACACTAATCTCACAGCCAATCATATGGCAGGATTCCCGCATCCCCTCCCTGCAACGGCAGCTCTTAAAGAAATGACTTTAGCGTAGCGATGCACTAGCATTAGTGCTTAGAGGAAGGACTCCTGTGAGGGAGTAATGACAGACAGGGGAAAATGGAGAAGGGGGGTGGGGGGTGGGAGGTGTGTGTGTGTGTGTGTGGGGGGTGGGGTGTAGGCTGGCTCTGTTAAATTACATTAGTCAATCTGTGGTCTGCGGGGAGCGTTTTGTTGTGACGGCGGCAGCAGGGATGGTGTCAGCTAACTGCGCCGGGCGATGCCTGGGACACTCTGTGACAATGACACGCTGACAGTCGCAACCAGCAAGGGCAAGAGCTTGCTCACCACACACACACACACACACACACACACACACACACACACACACACACACACCTACAAAAGACCATTCCCAGCACATGTATTGTGACACTCATAAACACAGAAAATGAAAACCTTCAAATACAAACATACAAACATGGAGAAATCACACACACACACACTCCACTGCTCTCAAGAAGAATAAGAAAACAGCTGGTGGTAGACAAAGCTGTGGAGAAAAAGTGTTAGCTACTTTCTGTAACATACTTTCTCTCTCTCTGGTGATTACTGTGTACTGATGTCTTTTTTGAGGTGTGTGTGTGTGTGTGTGGGGGGGGGGGGGGGGGCGGTTGGGGGTTGTGGCATAACTGGCACAAGGATATTGACGACTTGTTCTGCCAAGCTTCCGCTGGCAGACATGACAGAGCAAAAAGGAGACTCTGAGAGAAGAAGAAAAGAGGGAAGGATGAGAGAGGGCCGCCAGTCCAGCATCCAAGAGCCCCATCACAGGGTCCAGGAAGTGGGAGCCGGGGGCCAGTCTGGGCATGAGTGCTGCTCTGAGGGGGCGCCTCCCGGCAGTGTGGCCTTTTGATGGAGCATCCGCCTCCCCACGCACTCAGAGCTGCCATGCTACAGTACGCTTACCGCAGGAACCCTGCTTGTAATCACCATTTTATATGAACTTTAATTAACTGCCTGGGCCCTCTGAGACTTTTAAATCTCCTTCTTGAAAAAGTTGGTCAAGGGCAACTCTCTCTCTCTCACACACATATGCACGCGCACACACACACATACACACACACACACACACACACACACACACACACACACACACACACACATACACATACACATACATACACACACACACACACACAAACAAAAGAGAAAAAGTGCATGAAAAAGGGCTGATGAAAAAGTGTGGAGTTCCACAGCAGCAAACATATACATGCCTCGTGATCTGCACAGATCTATCAGAATGGAAATATGAGGGGAAATTGAGGAGACCCCCTGCCCTTAACCGCTCCAAAAACTGCTGGTGAAGATCAAAGACATAAAATAGAGCTCTGTTGCGTTACAGGGATTTGCCTGCATGCTTCGATTTCTCTCCCTATATTCAATGCTTATATATTGTGACCACAAAGGGTTTCAGATGTTGTCCATGCTATTTAAAAATGGCCTTGGAAGTTTCATTTCAAACACACACTTCTATTACCAAACCAAATATGAAAAATACCATTAAAAATGCTGTTTATTTTATCGTCTGTCCTGTGTGTGTGTGTGTGTGTGTGTGTCATAGGGTCACTGACTATTTTCCTTGCGTTCTGATGGTGCCCTGGGAGTGTGGCAGCATAATAGGGGTCAGACTGAAACTGGCACGAACACCTGAGCTTAATGTGACACATTGGCGGAGCCGACCGCCACCACTGACAATCCTCAGACTCGAGGATTGCTGGACCCCAGCTGCTCTCAAGGGGCCAGCCGCCTCAGGACGTGTGTACGGGGCGGTGGTAGTGTAGTGGTTAAGGAGCTGGGCTAGCGTGCAGTAGCCTGAAAGGTTAAATTCCCAGCTTCCACCGTTGTGCCCTTGAGCAAGGCACTTAACCCCAAGTTGCTCCGGGGACAATGTGATCCCTTGTAATATAGCTGACACATGTAAGTCACTTTGGTCAAGAAGTGTCTGCTAAATGTAATGTAATGTCCTACACAGCAGCACAGTGTTCACAAAGGGGGTTTGCTCTTCAAATGAATATGGCAGACTTAAACAGCTACCACATGTTTGTTTTCACACTTGTCCTCCTCTTTCAGCAAGTGCATCTAGGCCATGCGTACAATAGTGTACAGAGGAGGACAAAAATATTAATGAGATGAAAAGCACTGGTAATTCTGATTACTACAGTTTGAATTATCATGGTCAGGCAGTCACAATTCCACAATACTTTTGGTCATGCCCACACTCTAGACAGCAAGCCTCAGATCCCAGGAGCTACAGAACAAAGGCCCAAATTTCGAAATATCGAAATCTCTTTATGAGTCAAACAAATACTCTGTGATCTGTGAATTGCTGTAATTACAAGAGGTTGTACGTTTGAAATTACTGAAAGTGTCTCCAAAAAACCTGAGGGTGGAAATAAACATTCCTTTATTCACCCTTAAATCAAGACTTTAGCTCCGACTTTGCTCCGCCTAATGACAAGGTAACCATAGAAACAAAAGGGCAGGGGTAACATTGGAGGTGTAATGAGAACAAGTCTTGCAAACTTACAAGCACTCATCCGGGGACCGTAATCTTTGTCATTTGTTGTTCCGTGCAGAGACTCACACACCAGTGCACACTGTGAAAAAGAGAGAGAAAGAAAGAGAGAGAGAGAGAGAGTTAAAATGTTAAATGCAAAGGCAAAAAAGACTGCTTTACAATTACTCCTTGCCAAAACCATACAATCTTTCCAACTCTGTGTTCTTTGAAATGTAGCTGACTGTGCCGTGAGCAGAGAACACCTGCCAGGAAGGATAATGTCACACCCTGCCACCAAGGATATTTCATGTGGCATTTTAAGTGCAGTGACAAAAGCCCCTTATGCCAGCCTGTCATATTCCAACAACACACAAACAAGGCAGCATTATGTCTCTTGTGTTGCAATGAACCCACATTATGTCCTGGATGGCCTTCTACAGAACACAAGGCAGAATAATGGCTCAGCTTTAAGGGGCACAGAGGAGAGGTGAGGGTGGGAAGCGAGAGGAGAGGGAGATGCGGTTACTGTGGCTGTGAAGGCTAAGTGTGCACCAAACCACCGTCATGGGGGTTTTATCGACTGCATCCATCCGTGTCTCTTGATCTTACATCCTATTTGTCTATGACGAGAGTCTACATCTCTTTTATTTTAGTTGTGGTGTCCCGTCTGTCATTGTGTATCCTTTATTGTTGTCTCTCACTCACATTCATGTGCTTCTTCCTCTCCTCTCCTTCATCTCTCCTGACTAGCCCAAGTGAGCGGTGAACCGTCCATCATCCACACCTGCATTCCCGGCAACCCATAACCCCTCTGAGAACTGCAGCCTGAGGGCTACACTGGAACTGGAGCCTTCACATCATATCAGCTGTACCTGGGTCAGTTTCTACACTACAGGGAGCGAGGTAGACAGCCTTCACATTGTATCAGTTCACCATTAGTGATCTGGGTTCAGCTTAGAGAGATGGTTATATATGCAGGTTTCGTAGGGGAGAGATGTGTATCAGTCAAAGGCAGTGATCCTGACTCAGAATTTCAAGCAGGTATGAGAGATGTTTGATCATGCTCTGCTGTCTTCAGCCAGTTCAGCTGTTAAAAAAACACAGTTCAGCTGTTAAAAAACCATGGCAAAAAGTACCTCACATCTCCGAAGCTCAAAATTCAGAGCCAGATTTATCTTTACAAAAACGCAGGGCATCTCATGGCCACTTTGAACCAAAAAAAATAAAAAATGAAAATAGAGCAGGAGAAATCCCACATTGGGTCGTCAGCTTGGGTCAAGGGGAGTGGGAGTATGAGAGTCCCAGTAATCCCTACTCTCAAAGCAAGACAAGGTGATCCCAGTTCATGTTCGGTAAGATCAAATCAACAGCGGGGCCTCGGATGGCAGCCCCTCCGCTGCGTGCGAAATAGATCGACTAACTCCCCGGTCTCAGGGCTGGCTTGGCGCTGAAAGGATGGCGCTCAGCGCTGTGGAGCTCAGGAGAGCTGGGGCAGTGAGCGGCACTGTGCGCTGCTATGATGTGCCGTGGCGTGGCGTGCTGTGCCGGTGATACCCGTAGCTCGGGCTGAGTAGAGCTGAGCGTCGCTGGGCATGGCCGAGCCTCTCTGTGCTGGCTTGGCGGTGTCAGTGTCATCAGCTGCTCAATGAGACGGGACGGCGAGCGGGACACGCAGCTCATCAGGGAGACGCAGCCCGATTCACAACTAACATACTCCATACACGCACGCACGCACGCACGCACGCACACACACACACACACGCACACACACACACGCACACACACACGCACGCACGCACGCGCACACACGCACGCACACACGCACACACAGCTGCATATGCATACATGAATCCCACTTGTTTGTGGTTTGCCATGTTTGCATGCATACATAAAGGCACACAGACAGTGAAAAAGGTACATAAGCATACAGCTATGTCACTACTTACAGTTATTGCTGAGCTAAGTTGAGTATCTGAAACAGCACTCATAGAGGAGAGGAAGTGAATGAGAGAAAGAGGACACCTAGCTGTTATCTGATCTGTGTCAGCCTGTACGTTGCACAGAAACCACTAGCAGCCAAGAGTGGAGAGGCAGCAGTACGTACGACTCTGTTCTTGGCGTTGATGCAGCCCATGGCGAGGAGGCGAGCGCAGCGCCGGGCGCGGGCGCTGAGGAGAGGGGGGAGCGGCGAGCGGCTCTCGTCCAGCTCACATCTGTCATCCGTCATCCCTCGTTTGTTCGCTGGAGGACCAGCCTGCGACGCTCACCTGCTCTCGCTCCCTTCGGCAGGTGCAGCTTCACACTTCTCACCAGGATCAGAACGGCCCGAGGGGCAGCGCACACATAGACGCAGCACCCGTAACAAAGGTCCTCCCAGTGCAGATGGTCGGTTGCATCAGGCAATAACACTAAGGGGCTTGGGGATCTTGGATGTCCCTCCTCTTCCTCTTGTTTAATACATTCCGTGCGCAATCCAGATTATTGCTTAGCAACACACAACACAGCCCCTCCGAACAGCCGCACCACTGACAATAAAAACTTCAGAGTAGCACGACAGTGTACGGGTGAGTGCAAGTCTTACACATGAATTACAGCCACAAAACACTCATGGTACACACACAGACACATAATCACACACGCACACACACACACACACACACGGACCAGGCGCCTGCTGTCTCTATGGGCTTTGGGGAAGTGGCTGAATCTCATTGGGCCTTTCCAGTGCTGACAGGCTAATCCCTGCAGCATTAGTGCAAGCAAGAGCAGCTGGGAGAGCCCACAGTTCGCACTGACAGACGTAATTGAATCTGTGGAGAAAGCGTAGCATTACCATGGCCGCCCACTTGGGGGCAGGAGGGGAAGATGAGGAGGAGGAGGAGTAGGAGGAGGGAGAGAGAGAGAGGGAGACGTAGAGTAGAGAGTGGACAGGGACAAAAAAGAGATTAAGAGAGAGAATGCTAAAGATGACAGGCTAGAGTCCAAGAGAGATGAGGTGGCTGAAACGTCTACCTTCTGGCCCTGGATATCGGCCGTGATGTGGTCTGCTTCTCCATCCTCAATCTCCCCCATCTTCATCCGGCTGACCACTACAGTGCCAACGGCTGCCAAGTCATCGGATGACCTGCGAGGAGAGAGAGGTAAGGTAAATGATCTATGCTGAATGGATCGGAGCACAGGATGAGAAACACCCATCCTCCAGAGGTCATTTAATACAGTCCACACAGGAAAGTATGGGTGAGGGAGAAAGGTGAGAGGAAAGGGAAGAGAGAGAGAGAGAGAGAGAGAGAGAGAGAGAGAGAAGAAAGAGGAGAGAGTAATTGGTTCAGTTGGCAATACAGCAAGGATTTACAGTCTCAGTGACACAGCGGCAGCACAGACATCTTTGGCGAGAGCAAGGTGCACAGTTTTCTTATTAGCACTCCCATCCCTCCGCTCATCATCGCCAGTGATGGGAAATCCATGACACAGAGGCAAGCCGACTCAAATGAAGAAAAATGATCCCTGAGCATCAAGCAAACACCGCCCCAATTACTGTGAGTGATCTGCCTTAAATTATATCTGTCCCCTCTGGAATGAGATAATTATGGGGTGTGGGGTTGGAGTCTGCATACGTGTTTGTGGACTCACAGCTGAGGAAAACACCATGACAGGACGGGGGAAGTGAGAACAGAAGAAAGAGATGTGGAGTGGAGGCCTTCATCCGCCTCTCCTGTCTCTCCATGTCTCCTTGCTTTCCCGACACTCTAACGGGTTTGAATCCTCACATCAGACACAAGGAACAACACCGCATCCCTGCACTCCATCCATTTAGCAACCCTGTCCCATACCCTTCCCACCTGTAGGGGGCTCCACCACATGAAATGACCCCCCCCCCCCCCCCGACTCCCCTGAGTGTGTGTGTGTGTGTGTGTGTGTGTGTGAATGAGAAAGGGAGAGAGAGAGAGAGTGTGTGTGTGTGTGTGTGTGTGTGTGTGTGTACGTGTGTGCGCAAGTGAGTGTGTGAGTAGGAATGTCTCAGCCTGATTAACATTAGCCCCGGCCGGCACAGGTTCAACGGCAGCAAATCAAGCACAGAGCAGGAGTCAGCGCTGCTAGAGGATTGCGCCGAATCTGTCAGTCGGTCTCGTGATTGACCTCAAATTAACTTTGAAGCTGAGCTGAGCTGCTGTGGAGAATCCTGGGCCTCCCACTCTCCTCCCTGCAACAGCCGCTGCAGCCACTGGCACTCCAGCAGATTGCCCACCAAAACACGTATCCCTGACCAATCTAATTGGCCTGGGTCCCATTATGACAACAACATATCAGAGAGTAATAGCAGGTCCCAGGCACTGAAATGTAAAAGAGGAGAAGGAATTCTTTAAAAAGCCTTTATTGCATCTGGCTTAATTCATTTTAAAATACTGAGCCAACATGTTTCGACCGAGCATGGTCTTCTTCAGGGCAAGGTAGCAACATGAATGACAATGCCACAGACTTATAGGTTAAGTCCCACCCACAATACAATAATTTCATTAACTCAATAAGATAATCAATTAGCCTAATGAGTAAACAGGTTTGCAAGAAAAACACACACAGTAATCAAAAACTACACATACAGCAACAACACCAAAGAAACAAACCGAGAACGTAGACTGTCTGGAAAAAAGAGAGAGAAGAAAACAAACCAAATCAATTATCAATTATTAGAACACCCAAAATTGGAAAATCCTAGACTAGACAAAACTACAGTACATGAGATCATGAAAGGGAGCAAAACTTCATATTACGACATCATAAAAAACACTTAAATTCTATGTCCTCGTTCAAGCCAGGATACCTTAACGCATCCAGCTGATGAATCCAAAATGTCTCGCGCTGGTTGAGTCTGCGGATCCTATCACCGCCTCTCTCCAAAGGCCTTACATGTTCTAACCCTTCTATTTTTAATAGAGAATCATCTTTATTATGAACCTGTGCAAAGTGTTGGGCCATCTGATAATCAGGGTTGCTGGTCCGGATAGCGTATTTATGTTCCGCCAGACATTCACGTACACGCCCTCCAACAGGTCTTTCCTGAACCCCCCCTTGTTTCTTACAGGAGGGCCCGACCCTTCGTGATCAGTTAGTTCACAGTTTTCTTCCCTCTGAGAAGGAGAGTTGGCTTAAGAGACCCATCGGTGTACACCGATGCATGAATTGCCCCCATTGTGGTATGTCATTCCTTCAAAAACATTTGTGGATTTCAAATCTAACAAAACCTACAAAATAAGAGATTTCATAAATTGTAACACCACATTTGTTATTTACCGTCTATCCTGTACATGTAAGGCAGGGGTCTCAAACTCAAATGAGCTGGGGGCCAATTCGGCCAACGTCATCTCATTGGAGGGCCGGCTATTTTTGAAAATGCAATGTTCTTTTTTTCAAATACCACACAAAACTGCAAACAGAAAGTGCAAGTGTTTTTATCTAGTTTTAGACACCTGTGCTAGCAACCTTAGCTTCTAAATAAAATAATGATAAAATAAATATTAATACAAATTATAAAACAAATGAAAAGCATAAAAACAGGTATGTGTGTGTTTCACACCAAATAAAAATATTTTCCTCTCATAACTTTTTTAAACCTGGCAAACTATAGGCGTCAGGGTTAAGAAAGCAACACCATTGGATTTTTATATCAAAATTTCAAAAGGCCATGGCTTGAAAGTGGTGAGAGATAAAGTCCTACTGTAAATGTACAAATCTTTGAGTAAAACAAAAGTTTATGAAGGGGGTACATTTACCCATCTAATTTGCCACTGGATGGCATGCAAGCACCTCAAATTATGCACCTTTCAGTAAATACTGGATGAACATATTTACGCAGGTTTACTTTCCTTTTTTCATATTACCCACATAACAAATTAACAGGAAAACACCTAAGATGTATACCAACCCCTAAGATGTATATGGTTTCTAAACCACAAGGCCTACAATAAAGTATTCTGGTCAAATCAGTTCCTATCGCGGGTAATCTGAGTACCCAGAAGTTTGCATCATATTGCGGGTGACTTTGTAGTTTAGAGCCCTATTTCTACTAGCCCTGCTGTCTGTACCACGTCCATTACGGACACTATCATCACGATTACCACTGCAACCTCCAAGCTATGTTGGGCAGAGGGTCGAAATAAGCATGGTATGCTTAGTGGACACCGTCGTACACGCAGACGCACCTCCATTCAATAGACGATCGACCATAATCTCCAAAAGGATCTTCTCCTTCAGATTTAGAATAGGTGAATAACATAGCCTACCTAAGACTTCATCACACGTAAACGTTTTTCAACATTTGGTGTAGGCCTATTTCTGCTTAAATCGCTTCAGCGTCATTACAAATGCACGTCTTTGTGTATTTCCTGAAAACTTTGCGCAGCGATTTTGGGTTTGAATGAAGCTCTGGATGTCTAGCACATAGTGGAGCAGAGTACAAATGAGATTTGTCACCGTACTTGGAACTATCGTCTATTTTAATCAGTATCGTTGTTTGCCGCAATTAAAAAGTCTGAAGGGCCGGATTATGTTATTATTTTGACATACGTCGCGGGCCGGAATTGGGCCGGACGCGGGCCGGGTGTTTGAGACCCCTGATGTAAGGTGTTCTATGTAGGGCGCACAAAAAGGCGTCTACGTGATCGTCTGGCGGAACATAAATACGCTATCCGGACCAGCAACCCTGATTATCAGATGGCCCAACACTTTGCACAGGTTCATAATAAAGATGATTCTCTATTAAAAATAGAAGGGTTAGAACATGTAAGGCCTTTGGAGAGAGGCGGTGATAGGATCCGCAGACTCAACCAGCGCGAGACATTTTGGATTCATCAGCTGGATGCGTTAAGGTATCCTGGCTTGAACGAGGACATAGAATTTAAGTGTTTTTTATGATGTCGTAATATGAAATTTTGCTCCCTTTCATGATCTCATGTAGTTTTGTCTAGTCTAGGATTTTCCAATTTTGGGTGTTCTAATAATTATGACCGCCGCGCAGCGAAGCGCCATAAGGTGAACAGATTTGTGGCACTTGCCAAAAAATGTACAGCATTGTTATAAAACCTTTAAAATCTCTAAACAATCACAAGTAGGGCAGTTCATCACAGTCCATCCATTGCAACTGGACTGATGAAAGGTACACCTGTAGGCTACATTGTATTTGGGAAAAGCAAAAGGTAGCAGCATAATGTATTTATTTATTTATTTATTTATTATTAAACAAAACAATCCCTGTCAGTTCCATGCAGTTTTCAACAGCTATGAAGAAGAGAGGTCATGTCATGGATTTTTGTGAATGTTTCTTCTTCTATGTATGCAAGAGTTTAGTCATATAGTTCATACTGTATGATATTCAGGTTTATTGTCAATGCACAAATTAAATACCAGTAGTCTAAAACAAAATGCAGTTTTACCCAGTCGTGCAAATAACTGACATGTCCAAAAGGGTCTTCATGAAATGCGTCTCTACATTTTAACGGGCCAAGTTGAAGAGCTGCTGTCCGTTATTGTTTGTGCAAATATAGGCTGATTCATGTTCCCTTGCATTTTGCAACTGTGAGGTCCATGGTTAGTCTGGCTTTCGCCAGACCAAGCTCAATCTTTTAAGAAATCGAAAAAGAAATAGCCGGCAGATCAGGCTGGGTTTACCCAGCCTAGTCCATGGTAGGCGCCTGATAGAAATATTGTTTAATTTTGCGATTGAGATATCCACGCACTGGCGCCCCCTCTGCGACGTTCGTCCCCCGGTTTTAGAGTTATTCTAAATGCAAAAATGCATAGAGGGAGTTATGACAACAACGTGACTGTTAAACTATAAGCTATATAAGGTAGGCCCTATGCTAGGCCTATTACACAACATATATTGTCACTAGGCTATGCTGAACACCCAAATAAAATCTCCTTTGGGAACCAACAGTATCAAGCGGACTTAAACTGTCACCTCTTGGCGAAAGGTTAATAGTTTTGCATATCAGTATCAGTAGTAATTTCAATTCAATTTCAATTTATTGTGCTTATAGAGCGCCAAAACATAACACATGTATCATGGCGCTTTACAGAATGTAGGCAATCAGAGAAAGAAGGAAAGAAAGGAAGAAAAGAAAAGCAAGAGAGAGGCCCATGGGTAACAGGGGCGAGGAAAAACTCCCTAGAATTGGAGATATATATAGGAAGAAACCTCGAGCAGATCCACGACTCAAGGGCCTGACCCATCTGCCTAGGGTCAGTACATTACAGTAAGGTCTGTATACATGACAAATGCATATGATAGTCGGGTGTAGAGAATAAGACATGGTGTTAAGCACTTGAGCTGAAAGTTACAAGAGGTGGGATGATTACGTATTCGTTATGGTAATTCGTTATTCCTGATTTAGTGACAGAATGTTCAATAGTCCAGCGTTGGGATTGTCCAGGGGAAGGGAGTTTTCGTAATACATTTCACGCAGCTGTGTGAATCACGGAAAGCGCGAATGAAGTGGACACTTCTAAATGGGACCCACTGTACAGTAGCTGAAGGTCTGTGGCTAAAGCATCCATAATGAAGAAAGTGTTATCATTGTTTGGATACTTCACACACACGTGCTTTATAATCGCATAGACTACAACTACCAAGCTGGAATCAAAGCACATCGACTCCCCTCTCACACCCTAAACATGCACTTCGAACAAACAAAAAACGTCTCAGTCTCACGGTAGGCTATAGCCTATAGGCAAAACTGTATCGGACCGGTGTAACGTTAGTACCAAATCATCCATCGCAAAGAATGAAGATCATTAAGTTCAGAAAGAAGAAAGATGAATTTTGTTGCCTAGCACGTGCAACAAATATATGTAGGTAGCCCAGCCCTGCCCTGGATACATCTCTCAACGTGTGCTCTAAAACATTTGGTTTACATGGAGATGTAGATCATCACGGGTGCGTTAATAAATCTACATTGCGGCGAGTTGACACGAATTATTCACTTTGACGAATTTATGTTTTAGTCCTAGTTACTTTACTTTGAGCCATGCTCTTCCTTACTTGAATCACCTTTGAAAATAGAGGATTGAAGTAGCCTAGTGGGTGTTTGGGAATTAACGTTGACTCAGATGCTTTTTGAGACTTTGAGCAGAAATGTCCCAGCCCGGTGTTTAGGGTGCATCATAAACAGGTTATCTTTCAGGTAGCCTATTTTCCATTAGAAAACCATCACGTTAGCGAACGTGTTGTGGCTAACTCACTTAGCTCCTGCTAGTAGCCTGGGTTATGGTCATAAGAGAATGGGATGACAGCCGAGAGATAGAATTAGTGCTGTTATCAATTTGCTTGGTAGCCTATAACGCATTTATGGTTTTCTACAAATACATAATCAAATTGGCCTCCATCACTCAACCAATGCTAACGGTAACATTATTTTACCTACCTCCTAGGCTATAATTTACAAGATTAACATAGCCTACCTGCAGTAAAAACCAAGCATGTCCGATAAACATTCTCAGATTTATTTCGGCTTCAAGAAGAAATGGGAATTACATTTCATGTGGAAATCAGCCTACCCTTATTAGACGTTCTCTGCAGTAAACTACAGTGTTGTCCTTGTCTTTCCAACCCACTTTAGATTAACTTCCAACAAAATTACGTCTCACTGCAACGATGCGCCATCTGGTGGACAAACGACTACCTAACGCCAATACTGGAAATGCAGCCAATTGATGAATATTTGGTTTTCCTTTAATCCTACTGAATTTGTAATTATGTATCGGCCGTTCTAATTGCCGATACCGATAGTATGTGCGTGCCTGTGTGTGTGTGTGCGTTTTTTTAGACCCCCCCATGAATGAAATTCTACAAAACTTGGCATACCCCCAGAGAATGTCAGGTTAATCATACACATACAATTTGGTGCAGTTCTGAAGAGAGGGGCGATTAAAGCAGAATGATATTGCATTTTCATTTTTTACTGGGGGGGGGGGGGGGGTGCAAATCACAAATAAGTGATTATGGGCTAGGTTGATGTGGGCCCTGAGACCAACATACCATAAAAATGTCTTCATCCTCGGTGCCACGGTTCAGGTAGTTATTTAGGAAAAACTGCATCTTTTGGGTTTCGGGGGGCCCAGCGCGGGGGGGGGGGGGGGAGTGGCCCCGGGGACCAAACTAAATTTTTCCGTAAAAGTCTAGTGGGGCTACATACCCACCAAATTTCATGTGCCCCGGTGTTTCGGTGTCCCAGGTATCGTTGACCAAAATTTCAGGAAGTAGATAGAGAGTGATAAGGGACACCTTATGTCAAAAATGATGGATGACCCAAAGGTCAAAAAGGTCAGGTTCATGTTTGGGTCAGTGGGCGTGTCTAGCAGTGGGCGTGTCTAGTATATTCTAGAAGATTCTGGAACATTCCAATAAGGTCACATGATGTGGGTGTGTCTTATGACATCACATGAGGAGGCGTTACTTTGCAGATGATGACATCACATGAGGAGGCGTTACTTTGCAGATGATGAGATGTGATTTACCAATTTAATGGTTAATTAATTAATATATGTATAGAATCAATAAAATTCTTTGTTCATGCTTGTGGAGATAGACTGGTGAGAGTGTTTGCTGACATTTCACAAAAATCAGGCTCCCCAAAAGTCAGGCCTCCCTCTCACAGCTAGGGCTGGGGGCACACTTTCACACACGCGCGCGCACGCACCCGTACACAGACACAGAGTAAAATGGTAGAATGAGTGCTAAAATGCTAAAAAATACCTTGGTGTGTAAAAAACCACAGAGTCCTGAGGAGATTCTGTAGGCAAAGGCCTGTGAGAGACAGAGTCCCTGAGAGATACAAAGTCCTGAGGAGATTCTGAAGGCAAAAGGTCTGTGAGAGACAGAGTCCCTGAGAGAGAGAGTCCGTGAGAGACTGAGTCCCCTGAGAGAGACAGAGTCCAGAGGAGATTCTGAAGACTGCGACCGTTCCCTCCGAGCGTATGACTGGAAATGAGTCGAAAACGAGAAGCTGGGAGGGCGTGGTTGTCCCAGATTTAGACTAGTATTTCTCGTACCAATGGGATCATTGGGTGTGGCCACCCTGTTAACCAATGAGCTTCCTTGAACTAGCGGTCATGTTCGGGCCATGTTCACCCATCCCCGGGTTACTATCGGTCACCCAACCACCCACCCTCCCTGGGCACCCGCCCACCCTCCCTCTACACCCCCCATGCAGACTCATCTGTAAGACATTAAAATCAAAGAAAGTTTTTACTAACCGTAGGGGTAAACCTAACTACCCCTAAAGTTCATGAGAGAGGTCATACTCACCCATTTCATGTGGTGTGAGGTTACTTTCGCCCACCCACCCTATGTGAACAACCCCGCACCCCACCAGGTGTGAGCATCCCCTGGGACTCATCTGTAAGACGTAAAATCAAAGAAAGTTTTTTACTACCCACAGGGGAAGACCTAACTACCCCTAAAGTTCATGAGAGAGGTCATACTTACCCATTTCATGTGGTGTGAGGTTACTTTCGCCCACCCACCCACCCCATCTGAACATCCCCGCACCCACCAGGTGTGAGCATCCCCTAGGGAGTCATAGGACTCATAGGACAACATGAACATCCTGGACCACCAAGTTTTAGGGGGTTTGTAAAAAAAAGAAATAGGAGGAGTTGCTTAGAGTTGTCGAGCCAATGGTGGAAGAAGTACAAGAAGAAGAAGAAGCGTTTGCCGGAACGTCTGGAGGAATCGTCACTCCTCAAAATGCTGTTTCTGAACCTGACGAGCGTTTGCTGGGAGCTCCTAGGAGAAAAAGACTCTTAGGATATCAGGAAGAACGTCAGGAACCTCACCCCAATGAGTTAGGAGGAAAAGAGAGATGGTGTAATCTAAGTTTAGGGTACGACTTTTATTTTCATCTGGGCCAACTGGGTCTGTAGGCCTATAGACTACTGAGACCGAACTGACGGCGGGAGCTCCTCCCGACACCGTCATGACTTTGAGATCTTACGATTGGAAAATGTGTCAAGAGATCGTCAGTAACTGCATCAAAAGTAAAATGCCTGGGAATGAGAGTATTTCTGCAATGTGGTGCACGGTGCCTACCGATTTTGACAAAGTGTACATGCGGTTCTTTTGCTGCCTGAAGAATGAACCCCCTTTGTCTTTCATTACACTCTCTCGTCAAGTGGGTGAGGATGTGGAAAAGGCTACACTGTAAATTGTGATTAGTTCACTTTATTTAAAAAACTGTGGAAACCCGTTGCCTTAGAAAAAGTAAGTAAATTAACTTAAAGTTTGTTGTACTGTATATTGTACATAATATTCTGAGTTGTAAGTTCATACGAAAGTTGTTGTTACTCACACACTCACCAACACAAACACACACACACACACACACATCCATATGTATATGTATACAGACACACACGCACACACACACACACACACACACACACACACACACATTCAACAAAATGTAGTCGTTCAAACTAACTTGAGCTTCAAACTAACTTTCTTGCTTAAAGATTATTAAGTAATTATTCCAATTGTTAATACAACTTATATTGCACATTAACTTCCACAATAACTGCTTTTTGCATTGACATAGAATGTAATGCTAAACTGTTTTCATTCAAATAATGACAAGATTTACCACAAACATTACAGAGTGTGCACACTGCATGTATGAAACTCAGGCTTTTATACACATTTGTAGTTTGTGCAGAAGGTGATGTTGGAGTTAGCCTTAAGGGGTTGCATGAGAAATGTATGGTAGATCGTGTAAAAGACCTTATAGGTCTTATAGGCATATAAAGGCCTGCATCTGCAATGTAATCTGCATAATCTAGGAGGTCAAACATCAGTCTATATGACGATTTTTCAGATTTTTCATAAAGCCAGATTGTATTTGAGTATATACTGTAGACATATCAGCCTCACCACTTTAACTAAAGCAAACATTTTATATTCAATAGTTAATATTGAGATTGGATGTCAGTTGTCAATAAAATATTGTGTCTTTACATTCCTTGTGTCACTGATTACTTGTGTCCTTGTCTTCTGCCTCACACATTCTTTATACATACATAGCACCAAACCCTCATTATAGCCCCAAAATGTGCCGTGAATTTGGTGAGGTTTCACATGTACTCTTCAGTTTTTGAGATTGAGGTGTCTGTTGCAGTGTGTTTCCGTGTGATAGTGAGGCCTTGTTGTTGCGGACAGTATTATTTGGCGAGCTTCAACATTTTATCCATACCTACTTATGATAATAAACTGTATAAATAAACTCTCTCGTTCAATCCTCTAAGCAATATAATAAGGCTCATTTCCATAATGTTACACTTTCTTCATGGAATGGTGGGCATTTCATTCATTCATCATTGCTCTGTAAGCATTCTTGCATGCGTTAATTTTTTTGTTACAATTTCCTTACACTCCAGAAGCAAATTGACAGATTCACATTGTCAGATTCAGATGTTTTTTTTTATGTTTTCACGAGTGAAGTGAACTGAGTAATACTTACTTGACTTGCCTCACTTACTTACTAGATAAGTTCCTTTACTCGTCTTTTCCAGGCAAGCGGTTTCCAAATTTTTGCAAGTATAGTTGTATAGTTAACACATCAGATTGTATAGTGTACATTTCTCTGTGTACATGATTCAAGTGTTATCAGATCATTTGGTGTGTTTGTGATTTGACAACAAAATAGATTTTCATTTTAAAACAAGTGTTTCATTTTGTAAAAGATCCAAGGGATTCTGTTATTTGGCCGTGGCGGCTGTGTGTTAAAAATTGAATTTGAAATGTCAAAATTCTGCTAAAGCAATGGAAGGAAAAATCTGTAACAACAGTTCTCTAACCATTGCTCCATGATCTTACGAAGCCCCCTTTAGTCAAATAAATCTCCTCAGGTTGTAATATTCTCTTTTGACAACTCAACTGTTTTTTCAACAACTTTGTTTTCTGGAGATTTTAATCATTTTACATCTCTGAATGACAATATATCTTGTTTTATACTTTGAGAACCCCCCCCCATTTTTGTTTACCTCCCTCGTTTAGGTCAGAAAACAGGATCGGAAATCAGTTTCCGTCCTTTAACAGAGCATTGTTCAATTTCTAATAACCTCATAGTGATGGAATATCTGACGCATCTGTTTTTCCGGACAAATAGCAGACTGGGGAAACGTAAGACATGATCAATCCACGATTTGAGCGTTACGTTTTTTATTTGACATAGTGATGTCCAAACCTCCTGCAAATAGCTGTACAGTACATACCGGTATCTGTCTATATGATTTTCTTATAATAATTTCTTATAATATATTCTGTTAATACGCTGCATATATCTATAGTATTCTTACTACTATTATAAAGTTACTGCTACTTCATTGCACATATCTGTAGCCTACATGTTCATACATTGTTCATATGTTATATACTGCTAATACGCTGCACATATTTACCTTCTGGGTTTACCTTCTGTAAACCAGCTATTCTTATCAATTTCTTGTCCTGTCTGTCTATGCACCACCCGTCTATACTTTGTATATCACATTGCACTTTCCTGCTTTTTTGCACTTCTGGTTAGACGCAAACTGCATTTCGCTAACTTTGTACTTGTAGTAATACCAATAAAGTTGAATCTAATAAAGACCCAGCAATTCAAGTTGAATCTAATCTAAGACCTATACGTAAGTCAAGCACCATGTATTTGAGTCCTACTGCACCCTGTGCATGGAAAATGATAAATTACTTGTATATTACTTCACAGAGCGCACAATATTTTATTTTCAAAAAGCTGACACAGAGCGCACAAACTTTCTTTTCAAAATGGCGGACATAGCATTTTTCTCATTTTATAGCGACGCAAGGGGTGATTGATGACATTTTTGGGGGGTTTTGGGGGTGTGTCTTACAGAGACATGTTAGTTTTTCACAGTGTTTCATTGGTTGATAACAGTTCAGGGAGGAGTGTTGTAACATAAAGACATAAAAAGCATCGGGTAGGTGTGTACCAAGTAACTAACTTTCAAGACAGTCAAACCAATAACTTGTCAAGAGTTTCTGGACCTGTATTTACAAGGACAGGCTAATGGATCCTGAAATAACTTTTGCACCAAAAAGAGGAAAGCCGGAAACATACGTAAACTTTTTTCATAAACCGAGCAATGCTCTGGAATACCAATGGATGCTGAGTGATGGTAGCATAGGAGGCTACTGTATGTTTTTGACAAAGAAGAATGCAGTGTGAAGCTATATGTTTTGGCTTCACCGTATTTGGTGTTTTCAGACGGGATGCTACACATCTCATTTTGCGCTGCCGATTGGATAATGTTTAGGGACATTTGGAGTGATCTTGAACTACCTGTTTCGGATAGCACCTTCACAGCATCATGGAATAGTTCGGTCTATACCAAATGTTACCATATTTATGCTAATTGTCTTGAAATAGAACCACAGGGGTTCATTCACCTGTGTAGTGATGACTACAGAATAGCAACATATGCTGAAGCAATATATGCTGTAGAAAATGATGTAGAGAAATTTGTACGAGGTCCTAAAGTGAGGTATCTATGGAAAGACATGTTTGTTTTAAGTAATGTTTTCAAAAAGGTTGATAGATTGTTCAAATGGAGTGTTGGCTTGAATAGATACCAAAGGATCAAGAGGCGTCTTTTCCCGACGCGTCGCCTTGATCTGGCCAACGATTGTGAATCGTCAGCTCTGGAATCAACGCCCCTCGACATACAAGAAGAAGAAAATGCTGAAACACCAATGATTGTCTCATCAACAAATATCTGTGAATCCTCTGAAGCTACTGGATTTGATTGTCACTACCTTACAACATCCTAAAGGCGTGCGTGTGCAACATTCTACAGCATATTGTCGCTGAGAAGTTATGTGAGAATTTGTTCGGCTGTGAAGTCCGGATGCCTACTACTACAAGACGCACATAGGGGATATAAAAAACAGAGACTTTTTAAGCCAGAATTGTTACAAGTCATCACGAGTGTTTTCCAGACATAAGAAATTCATGTAAACCCTCAAAATTCCTGGGCTGCTGTAGAGGCCCTTGTGTATGAAACATTACAATTAAGGAAAACATTGCTGAAGCTCTGGATTAAAGCTCTGGACTGTGAAAAATACTTTTTTCAAAAGATCATTGTGTTAGAAACCGGCAATCAAAAGATTCTGCCTTTTCAAGATTCTGTTATACCATAGAACTTACAGTGCCTTAGCATCGTTTTAATGCCCTTAAAAACAAATGATGTTTGCTAGGTCATTGTCTGAAGACTGCTCTAACCTATTGTATGTAGGGGCTTCCATTAACAAACCATATAACGTAACAGTATGTGTAACTTGAGAAAACATGTCAGACAACATATAACAGCTGTATGTACATATACTGTAGATGTTTGTATCATTAAGTTGTATGAAAATGAAAATGTGTTTTTTTCTATTTATAGATAGCTTTTAAACTATTTAGATACTTTACCATTGTAAATGTGTTTGTGTGGGTGACAATAAATGTTTTCAAAATCATTATTTGGTGAAAAGGTTATAATGGCGGATCCTCTAAATGCGGCTTACTATACACCATCCAGTGAGGGGTCGGTAAAACAAGATTAAAAGAAGCTGTATTTAAAGATACAGGTGTACGTTTGTCTGACAAAGATGTCACCGACTGGTTACCTGTTGAGGATTCTTATACACTTCACAAAAATATGCATGTCAATTACAAGAGAATTACAGTTTCAAGCAGACTTGGTTGATGCCTATATACTCGAAGTAGAATGATAACTTTAAATATACAGTACGTTGACACACATAGACTTTTTTAGCAAATAAGCCTGGCTATGTGTTCTGAAAATAATAATTGTATAAATAGCTGAATTCATTTGAAAGGAATTGCATGCAAACCGACCGTGGGACAGAATTCTTCAACAAACATATGTTTTGTATTATAAAGAGACTATTACTTTAATAACTCAGCAGCACTGAAGAAACATTGTAAGCCTGTTCATTTAAAACAAATAAAACTCCCTCTGACAGTGGTGACTTTAGAACTGACAGTGGACACTCTGACGGCTGGTGACAGTGGCCTCATTACAACATACAATTCCAAAACGTATACCACTCAAGTCAATAGCTTCTTGCTTAACAACTTTGTTATTTTTTGGACCAAAAGTTAAATTTAAGTTAAAACGTTTTTTAAGGAATATAAGGTACAATTAAGCAATATCATTATTAAAAGTACCCATCCCTATATCATCAAATATCAAATCATCATAGTAAAGTGGAAGCCAGCTTGCACAAACATTAGCTGTCATTTTCCTAACTAGCAGTGTTAGCCCATAAATATGAGCATAGACTAACATGGTAAGCCGATCATATGTGCTAATTCAAAAAAGGATGGTAACGTTATAACATTAGTGTTGGTGAAAGAAGCCTGGTATGTGGATGCATGCAGTACGCATGATCAGGGCTGTACGTTAACTTTTTTGCACAGGTGCTACAGAGGTTAAACGTTTTAGCACCAGCCACAAATTCTGTACCATCGGAATAAAACTTCTAAAATCTCTAAAAACAATCACAAGTATAGGGCAGTTCATCAAGAGCAAAATCTATCAGTATGGTATGATATGCCATGCTATTTTGTTGTTGTGTTTTTATAAAAAACAAAAAAATAATCCCTGACAGTTCCATACAGTTCGACGGGTATCAGAAAGAGAGGTCATGCTACTCCATCCTCAGTGTTCCGCTGGCGGGTCGGGTATCCCCCTCCCCCACCTCCCCCAACATTCTAAAACAATTGTATACACCATATTGCTAACATGGTAATGGTATACACCATTTGAAAGCTTGGACTCTTGGGAATACAAACATGAAAACTTTTTTCATGTAGGCTAAAATCTGTATAGTGGTTGACATTGTCAGATTAATCTTAATATGTCTCACTTAAATCTAATCGAAAATGCCCTCTTCCCCCTCTATCACCTTTGGTGCTACCCTAACTGCAGTGTATATCCTTAGCAATAAGTAAATTCACCATATTGGGTCTTGACATATTCACAGGAATCTATAGAAATGGAATCTTCATGTTGTTTTATCCAATATAAGTTGTGCAAATGTATAGTCCATCTTATACACACCCATTGAAGCAACAAAGAAAATGGAAAAAATGAGACTTTTGTGTAATTATTCCATATTTTGTGTAGCCATTCTATATCAGAACCCCTGACATACAATCCAAATAGTCTACAAGAAACTTCAGAGTGTTATCATTAATTTGAGACCAAGATTATGCTTCTGCACAAAAGGGGTTCATTTGCATGTAAGCATTTGATTGTCAGTATGCATTTTGGATAACCAATAGTCCAAGCTTTCAAATGGTGTATACCATTACCATGTTAGCAATATGGTGTATACAATTGTTTTAGAATGTTGGGGGAGGTGGGGGAGGGGGATACCCGACCCGCCAGCGGAACACTGAGGATGGAGTAGCATGACCTCTCTTTCTGATACCCGTCGAACTGTATGGAACTGTCAGGGATTATTTTTTTGTTTTTTATAAAAACACAACAACAAAATAGCATGGCATATCATACCATACTGATAGATTTTGCTCTTGATGAACTGCCCTATACTTGTGATTGTTTTTAGAGATTTTAGAAGTTTTATTCCGATGGTACAGAATTTGTGGCTGGTGCTAAAACGTTTAACCTCTGTAGCACCTGTGCAAAAAAGTTAACGTACAGCCCTGATCATGCGTACTGCATGCATCCACATACCAGGCTTCTTTCACCAACACTAATGTTATAACGTTACCATCCTTTTTTGAATTAGCACATATGATCGGCTTACCATGTTAGTCTATGCTCATATTTATGGGCTAACACTGCTAGTTAGGAAAATGACAGCTAATGTTTGTGCAAGCTGGCTTCCACTTTACTATGATGATTTGATATTTGATGATATAGGGATGGGTACTTTTAATAATGATATTGCTTAATTGTACCTTATATTCCTTAAAAAACGTTTTAACTTAAATTTAACTTTTGGTCCAAAAAATAACAAAGTTGTTAAGCAAGAAGCTATTGACTTGAGTGGTATACGTTTTGGAATTGTATGTTGTAATGAGGCCACTGTCACCAGCCGTCAGAGTGTCCACTGTCAGTTCTAAAGTCACCACTGTCAGAGGGAGTTTTATTTGTTTTAAATGAACAGGCTTACAATGTTTCTTCAGTGCTGCTGAGTTATTAAAGTAATAGTCTCTTTATAATACAAAACATATGTTTGTTGAAGAATTCTGTCCCACGGTCGGTTTGCATGCAATTCCTTTCAAATGAATTCAGCTATTTATACAATTATTATTTTCAGAACACATAGCCAGGCTTATTTGCTAAAAAAGTCTATGTGTGTCAACGTACTGTATATTTAAAGTTATCATTCTACTTCGAGTATATAGGCATCAACCAAGTCTGCTTGAAACTGTAATTCTCTTGTAATTGACATGCATATTTTTGTGAAGTGTATAAGAATCCTCAACAGGTAACCAGTCGGTGACATCTTTGTCAGACAAACGTACACCTGTATCTTTAAATACAGCTTCTTTTAATCTTGTTTTACCGACCCCTCACTGGATGGTGTATAGTAAGCCGCATTTAGAGGATCCGCCATTATAACCTTTTCACCAAATAATGATTTTGAAAACATTTATTGTCACCCACACAAACACATTTACAATGGTAAAGTATCTAAATAGTTTAAAAGCTATCTATAAATAGAAAAAAACACATTTTCATTTTCATACAACTTAATGATACAAACATCTACAGTATATGTACATACAGCTGTTATATGTTGTCTGACATGTTTTCTCAAGTTACACATACTGTTACGTTATATGGTTTGTTAATGGAAGCCCCTACATACAATAGGTTAGAGCAGTCTTCAGACAATGACCTAGCAAACATCATTTGTTTTTAAGGGCATTAAAACGATGCTAAGGCACTGTAAGTTCTATGGTATAACAGAATCTTGAAAAGGCAGAATCTTTTGATTGCCGGTTTCTAACACAATGATCTTTTGAAAAAAGTATTTTTCACAGTCCAGAGCTTTAATCCAGAGCTTCAGCAATGTTTTCCTTAATTGTAATGTTTCATACACAAGGGCCTCTACAGCAGCCCAGGAATTTTGAGGGTTTACATGAATTTCTTATGTCTGGAAAACACTCGTGATGACTTGTAACAATTCTGGCTTAAAAAGTCTCTGTTTTTTATATCCCCTATGTGCGTCTTGTAGTAGTAGGCATCCGGACTTCACAGCCGAACAAATTCTCACATAACTTCTCAGCGACAATATGCTGTAGAATGTTGCACACGCACGCCTTTAGGATGTTGTAAGGTAGTGACAATCAAATCCAGTAGCTTCAGAGGATTCACAGATATTTGTTGATGAGACAATCATTGGTGTTTCAGCATTTTCTTCTTCTTGTATGTCGAGGGGCGTTGATTCCAGAGCTGACGATTCACAATCGTTGGCCAGATCAAGGCGACGCGTCGGGAAAAGACGCCTCTTGATCCTTTGGTATCTATTCAAGCCAACACTCCATTTGAACAATCTATCAACCTTTTTGAAAACATTACTTAAAACAAACATGTCTTTCCATAGATACCTCACTTTAGGACCTCGTACAAATTTCTCTACATCATTTTCTACAGCATATATTGCTTCAGCATATGTTGCTATTCTGTAGTCATCACTACACAGGTGAATGAACCCCTGTGGTTCTATTTCAAGACAATTAGCATAAATATGGTAACATTTGGTATAGACCGAACTATTCCATGATGCTGTGAAGGTGCTATCCGAAACAGGTAGTTCAAGATCACTCCAAATGTCCCTAAACATTATCCAATCGGCAGCGCAAAATGAGATGTGTAGCATCCCGTCTGAAAACACCAAATACGGTGAAGCCAAAACATATAGCTTCACACTGCATTCTTCTTTGTCAAAAACATACAGTAGCCTCCTATGCTACCATCACTCAGCATCCATTGGTATTCCAGAGCATTGCTCGGTTTATGAAAAAAGTTTACGTATGTTTCCGGCTTTCCTCTTTTTGGTGCAAAAGTTATTTCAGGATCCATTAGCCTGTCCTTGTAAATACAGGTCCAGAAACTCTTGACAAGTTATTGGTTTGACTGTCTTGAAAGTTAGTTACTTGGTACACACCTACCCGATGCTTTTTATGTCTTTATGTTACAACACTCCTCCCTGAACTGTTATCAACCAATGAAACACTGTGAAAAACTAACATGTCTCTGTAAGACACACCCCCAAAACCCCCCAAAAATGTCATCAATCACCCCTTGCGTCGCTATAAAATGAGAAAAATGCTATGTCCGCCATTTTGAAAAGAAAGTTTGTGCGCTCTGTGTCAGCTTTTTGAAAATAAAATATTGTGCGCTCTGTGAAGTAATATACAAGTAATTTATCATTTTCCATGCACAGGGTGCAGTAGGACTCAAATACATGGTGCTTGACTTACGTATAGGTCTTAGATTAGATTCAACTTGAATTGCTGGGTCTTTATTAGATTCAACTTTATTGGTATTACTACAAGTACAAAGTTAGCGAAATGCAGTTTGCGTCTAACCAGAAGTGCAAAAAAGCAGGAAAGTGCAATGTGATATACAAAGTATAGACGGGTGGTGCATAGACAGACAGGACAAGAAATTGATAAGAATAGCTGGTTTACAGAAGGTAAACCCAGAAGGTAAAATATGTGCAGCGTATTAGCAGTATATAACATATGAACAATGTATGAACATGTAGGCTACAGATATGTGCAATGAAGTAGCAGTAACTTTATAATAGTAGTAAGAATACTATAGATATATGCAGCGTATTAACAGAATATATTATAAGAAATTATTATAAGAAAATCATATAGACAGATACCGGTATGTACTGTACAGCTATTTGCAGGAGGTTTGGACATCACTATGTCAAATAAAAAACGTAACGCTCAAATCGTGGATTGATCATGTCTTACGTTTCCCCAGTCTGCTATTTGTCCGGAAAAACAGATGCGTCAGATATTCCATCACTATGAGGTTATTAGAAATTGAACAATGCTCTGTTAAAGGACGGAAACTGATTTCCGATCCTGTTTTCTGACCTAAACGAGGGAGGTAAACAAAAATGGGGGGGGGTTCTCAAAGTATAAAACAAGATATATTGTCATTCAGAGATGTAAAATGATTAAAATCTCCAGAAAACAAAGTTGTTGAAAAAACAGTTGAGTTGTCAAAAGAGAATATTACAACCTGAGGAGATTTATTTGACTAAAGGGGGCTTCGTAAGATCATGGAGCAATGGTTAGAGAACGTGTGAGCAGAACTGTTGTTACAGATTTTTCCTTCCATTGCTTTAGCAGAATTTTGACATTTCAAATTCAATTTTTAACACACAGCCGCCACGGCCAAATAACAGAATCCCTTGGATCTTTTACAAAATGAAACACTTGTTTTAAAATGAAAATCTATTTTGTTGTCAAATCACAAACACACCAAATGATCTGATAACACTTGAATCATGTACACAGAGAAATGTACACTATACAATCTGATGTGTTAACTATACAACTATACTTGCAAAAATTTGGAAACCCCTTGCCTGGAAAAGACGAGTAAAGGAACTTATCTAGATGAAGTTATACTAAGTAAGTGAGGCAAGTCAAGTAAGTATTACTCAGTTCACTTCACTCGTGAAAACATAAAAAAAAACATCTGAATCTGACAATGTGAATCTGTCAATTTGCTTCTGGAGTGTAAGGAAATTGTAACAAAAAAATTAACGCATGCAAGAATGCTTACAGAGCAATGATGAATGAATGAAATGCCCACCATTCCATGAAGAAAGTGTAACATTATGGAAATGAGCCTTATTATATTGCTTAGAGGATTGAACGAGAGAGTTTATTTATACAGTTTATTATCATAAGTAGGTATGGATAAAATGTTGAAGCTCGCCAAATAATACTGTCCGGAACAACAAGGCCTCACTATCACACGGAAACACACTGCATCAGACACCTCAATCTCAAAAACTGAAGAGTACATGTGAAACCTCACCAAATTCACGGCACATTTTGGGGCTATAATGAGGGTTTGGTGCTATGTATGTATAAAGAATGTGTGAGGCAGAAGACAAGGACACAAGTAATCAGTGACACAAGGAATGTAAAGACACAATATTTTATTGACAACTGACATCCAATCTCAATATTAACTATTGAATATAAAATGTTTGCTTTAGTTAAAGTGGTGAGGCTGATATGTCTACAGTATATACTCAAATACAATCTGGCTTTATGAAAAATCTGAAAAATCGTCATATAGACTGATGTTTGACCTCCTAGATTATGCAGATTACATTGCAGATGCAGGCCTTTATATGCCTATAAGACCTATAAGGTCTTTTACACGATCTACCATACATTTCTCATGCAACCCCTTAAGGCTAACTCCAACATCACCTTCTGCACAAACTACAAATGTGTATAAAAGCCTGAGTTTCATACATGCAGTGTGCACACTCTGTAATGTTTGTGGTAAATCTTGTCATTATTTGAATGAAAACAGTTTAGCATTACATTCTATGTCAATGCAAAAAGCAGTTATTGTGGAAGTTAATGTGCAATATAAGTTGTATTAACAATTGGAATAATTACTTAATAATCTTTAAGCAAGAAAGTTAGTTTGAAGCTCAAGTTAGTTTGAACGACTACATTTTGTTGAATGTGTGTGTGTGTGTGTGTGTGTGTGTGTGTGTGTGCGTGTGTGTCTGTATACATATACATATGGATGTGTGTGTGTGTGTGTGTGTTTGTGTTGGTGAGTGTGTGAGTAACAACAACTTTCGTATGAACTTACAACTCAGAATATTATGTACAATATACAGTACAACAAACTTTAAGTTAATTTACTTACTTTTTCTAAGGCAACGGGTTTCCACAGTTTTTTAAATAAAGTGAACTAATCACAATTTACAGTGTAGCCTTTTCCACATCCTCACCCACTTGACGAGAGAGTGTAATGAAAGACAAAGGGGGTTCATTCTTCAGGCAGCAAAAGAACCGCATGTACACTTTGTCAAAATCGGTAGGCACCGTGCACCACATTGCAGAAATACTCTCATTCCCAGGCATTTTACTTTTGATGCAGTTACTGACGATCTCTTGACACATTTTCCAATCGTAAGATCTCAAAGTCATGACGGTGTCGGGAGGAGCTCCCGCCGTCAGTTCGGTCTCAGTAGTCTATAGGCCTACAGACCCAGTTGGCCCAGATGAAAATAAAAGTCGTACCCTAAACTTAGATTACACCATCTCTCTTTTCCTCCTAACTCATTGGGGTGAGGTTCCTGACGTTCTTCCTGATATCCTAAGAGTCTTTTTCTCCTAGGAGCTCCCAGCAAACGCTCGTCAGGTTCAGAAACAGCATTTTGAGGAGTGACGATTCCTCCAGACGTTCCGGCAAACGCTTCTTCTTCTTCTTGTACTTCTTCCACCATTGGCTCGACAACTCTAAGCAACTCCTCCTATTTCTTTTTTTTACAAACCCCCTAAAACTTGGTGGTCCAGGATGTTCATGTTGTCCTATGAGTCCTATGACTCCCTAGGGGATGCTCACACCTGGTGGGTGCGGGGATGTTCAGATGGGGTGGGTGGGTGGGCGAAAGTAACCTCACACCACATGAAATGGGTAAGTATGACCTCTCTCATGAACTTTAGGGGTAGTTAGGTCTTCCCCTGTGGGTAGTAAAAAACTTTCTTTGATTTTACGTCTTACAGATGAGTCCCAGGGGATGCTCACACCTGGTGGGGTGCGGGGTTGTTCACATAGGGTGGGTGGGCGAAAGTAACCTCACACCACATGAAATGGGTGAGTATGACCTCTCTCATGAACTTTAGGGGTAGTTAGGTTTACCCCTACGGTTAGTAAAAACTTTCTTTGATTTTAATGTCTTACAGATGAGTCTGCATGGGGGGTGTAGAGGGAGGGTGGGCGGGTGCCCAGGGAGGGTGGGTGGTTGGGTGACCGATAGTAACCCGGGGATGGGTGAACATGGCCCGAACATGACCGCTAGTTCAAGGAAGCTCATTGGTTAACAGGGTGGCCACACCCAATGATCCCATTGGTACGAGAAATACTAGTCTAAATCTGGGACAACCACGCCCTCCCAGCTTCTCGTTTTCGACTCATTTCCAGTCATACGCTCGGAGGGAACGGTCGCAGTCTTCAGAATCTCCTCTGGACTCTGTCTCTCTCAGGGGACTCAGTCTCTCACGGACTCTCTCTCTCAGGGACTCTGTCTCTCACAGACCTTTTGCCTTCAGAATCTCCTCAGGACTTTGTATCTCTCAGGGACTCTGTCTCTCACAGGCCTTTGCCTACAGAATCTCCTCAGGACTCTGTGGTTTTTTACACACCAAGGTATTTTTTAGCATTTTAGCACTCATTCTACCATTTTACTCTGTGTCTGTGTACGGGTGCGTGCGCGCGCGTGTGTGAAAGTGTGCCCCCAGCCCTAGCTGTGAGAGGGAGGCCTGACTTTTGGGGAGCCTGATTTTTGTGAAATGTCAGCAAACACTCTCACCAGTCTATCTCCACAAGCATGAACAAAGAATTTTATTGATTCTATACATATATTAATTAATTAACCATTAAATTGGTAAATCACATCTCATCATCTGCAAAGTAACGCCTCCTCATGTGATGTCATCATCTGCAAAGTAACGCCTCCTCATGTGATGTCATAAGACACACCCACATCATGTGACCTTATTGGAATGTTCCAGAATCTTCTAGAATATACTAGACACGCCCACTGCTAGACACGCCCACTGACCCAAACATGAACCTGACCTTTTTGACCTTTGGGTCATCCATCATTTTTGACATAAGGTGTCCCTTATCACTCTCTGTAGATGACGGGAAAAAATAATAAGAGTGGTCTTGAAGCAGCTGAGCTGGGTTTGACATCATGCAAGACACCATCAATGTCATCCGGGGGTGTGATTTACCTTGCGATGGGCAATGCTCCTCTCCAGTGAAATATGATACTTATTAGGGTTGTATTTTGTCACAACAGAATTGTGCTGTTGAAGGGTAGTGTGTGTGTGTGTGTGTGTGTGTGTGTGTGTGTGTGTGTGTGTGGACTTGTTTTGTAAACACTGGCCTCAGATCATTTGTCTTTGAGACTGCTTCCCATTCTTTCTCCCCGCAGCTTGCTGGGGTTATGTCACATCCAGAGCTAAGTGGTGCGAGAAATTCACCCAGGCAGTTATTAGAGGACCTCAAGCTAGGCCACAACTCATGAGCTTGTACTCGCATGAATGGCACTATGTAATCTTACAACAGTGAAGAAAACCAAACAAAATAAATAAATAAATAAATAAAATAGAAAAAAATCAATATACTGCAGGGGAAGTAGGGAGACTGCAAGTGACATACGTTTTGGCTTGTGAGCTGAATATATCCACCAATGCAAGAGCTGCTCTGTGGAGCAAATTCAGGTGAAGCAGCTGCTTGCTAGAGATAACCTTACAGTCAAAATAGGAACTGAAACTCATCAACAGGAAGTCACTTTTGCTCAACGTCATGCTCACCTCTCAGAATTAAAAAAGAAGTCCATGATAATTTGCTACATTAAACAAGTTCTTGACCTTCACTCGAACATGACAAATAACGGAGCTTGGAGCAAATACCTTGCCGTGGTGACAGAATGTAAGTGATTGATCAAATTGAAAGCAGATCTAATTTACGGCAAGAGGTGGCCAAGCTCACCAATGGCAGACTGATTCATCACTCCTGACTACAGCACAGCAGGGCAGCAGATGAGAGGTGACAATCTAGCCCTATTAGAACTTCAGTTTATCAATTAAATGCTGAGTCACTTCGACAACTGCCAGCTGCTCAGAGGGGCCTCCAGGGGGGCTATGAGGTGGGCCTCGGAGAGCTCCCAAGTCACTTAAACACATCACACCGCTCGGCTAACCTAATATGGCCAGGAAGCATATGGTGCAAGTGCAATAGACGTGTCATTGAAGTAGGTCAGTTGCATTCTCAGCAGCCTGAATATTGCCATTTATGTGAGGTACAAGGTGTGTGACCGCCAACAAGGAAATGAAGTGGTATTGGAAGGTAATGGAAGAACATCAACAGCAAAAAATAAAAAAACACAAGGCTTAGTGTGGCATATGGACCGAACATTAAATCACTTGGATGTACAAGATTAAAGGGGGTTAACAGCTTGAAAACAAAGTTAATACACGGTAGAGTTGTGTGATGGAAACCAACAAAGCAGTTACTGTAAGTTCTAAAACTCTTTTGGCTTTTTTCATATCAGATCCACATGAGAGAGAGATGCAAAACATCCTTGTCAGGAAGTTCAAGTTTGCCACTGAAGCTCAAACAGGAAATAGCAAAGTCAGGTATGAAAGCAAAGGAGGCCAAGAAAGAGGTGGGCAAAATGTCTTTAGCAAGGCAGAAATGACAAGTCCATCATTCTGCAGCTACAGCTACTAAAGGAGGGAAAAATAGGGCTTTTAGAATCAGAGAGGTTTACCAGAGAAATGTTTAATACCAAATGGCATATAGATTGATACAGAGGTGGAATGCTCACTTTAAGAGTCTACAGCAGAACTGGTCCTTTCATGGAAGGTAAAAAAAACACTGCAGTGGGATAGGAGAGTGGGGAGGCTTGGGCAGAGGGAGGGAGAGAGAGAGGGAGAGAGAGAGAGAGAGGGGGGGAGATAGCTCTTTATTCATCAATGGAAGAAGAGCTGCAACCACTTCAGGGCATCCTGAATGTTCTGCAACGACACAGGCCAAATGTGAGTTTATGCCAGAAGCTATAAGAGCTCATCAGTGATGGAATACTTGTGCCCAATAATGCCTTGGCTTTGGAAGGCTGCCTCTGACTGGTGACCTATATAGGGGCTGGACAGGGCTAAATTTAGCGTCTCATTGAGGACAGATGTTACAATGCAGCTGTAATCACAGGAATAGAGTCCAAACAGTAAGGGAAGACAAATTCTTACCAGATATGAACGGGCCCCCACTCCATACCTCTCTCAAACGCTCTCTCTCTCTTCCTCTCATTAATAATGCAATCTCTCTGTTTTTGCGTGATTCTGCAATCATTTTACTTGGCTGGCAGAGCTCAATCAATGTGACAACAGTGCTGGTTTTGTTCCGAGTCAGAATCACCAGGAGACACGGAGAGCAGATGGAGGCTTTGGACGACTTCCAGCCGCAGTGGAGTCTACTAACCGAGCACCGTCTACTAATACTTATGAAGACAAGCAGAGGCAGGGGAGGGGTGGGCTTGGAAAGAGGCAGAGAGAGACAGACAGGGGGGGGGGAGATGAGGGGGTGAAAGGAAGCTGCAGGTAGAGTGGGGGACTAAATTGTCCTGCATGTAAAATTAATGACTGACAAGCTTACGCACAGACAAGCGATGTAACGATAACTTGTGTTTGAACACAGTCCATTAGAATGGTGAGGGAGGGGGGACGGCAGATGCATTCTGAGCGTTTGAAAGGTCATTCATCAGACGTTCTTCCGCGATCCCAAGACCCTGTCAAGGGCAATCTTCGTCTCTCTTGTTTTCTGCACACAGCGGCCCTGGCTACTGTTGCGTGTTGTCTCCGTGACGGAGCGGAGTCCCGGGCGACTGGAGCTGACTAAATAATCAATATCCCCAATTAGACAGCCTGGCGGTGGGCTCCCTGGGCTCCCTGGGTACTCAGGGCTGCTTTAATGGATGCAGCCTCGCTCTGCCCAGCTAGCCATACAAATCACAAGGGAGGAAACATGATGTTCTCAACAAACTCACGATTACAGTAATACACACGTACATGCATGCATAGACGCGTGCGCACATGCACGCACACACACACACACACACATATTATATTCTGCTCTATTCTATATATATTCTGCTCTTATAAGGTAACTGCTAATACACTGCACATATTAATATTTAATTTATACTACTCTAAACCACCTTCTGTAAATCAACTATATACTACTGCACTTTTCTGCTTTTTTTGCACATCTGGTTAGACGCAAACTGCATTTTGTTGTCTTTGTACTTGTACTCTGCACAATGACAATGAAGCTGAATCTAATCTAATCTAATGTAATATACACACATTTAGGAAAAAGTCAACACTCACATGGACATTACAACATAAAGGAAGGTGTCCATGAATACATTCAAGCAGAGCAACTCCCTCACACGCCAATATAAAACACCTTTCCCCTTTTGATCCATCCTGTAGCTACACACAGTTCATTCTCTAGCCTCCCCTCGGCTCAATGTTCAACAGCGGAGCTAGGTGGGCCTCACCAGCAAATTGCTTCTCAGGAGGGAGGGCTGGGACAATGAGGCCTTGCACTGGCCTTAATGTGCTCTCCCATTACCTCAAACATAGAGAGAGAGAGAGAAAGAAAGGGAACAAGAAACAAGAGACTGAAGAAACAGATATACATATACATATATATATATATATACTGTATATATATATATATATATATATATATATATATATATATATATATAGAGAGAGAGAGAGAGAGAGAGAGAGAGAGAGAGAGAGATTCCTTTGGCAGGCGGCATTTGAAAACCAAATGTGGATCGATGGCAATGGAATGAGCTTGTTTCTGTGTGTGACTAGGCACCCAGACACTGACCTCCAGCCCATCCCAACAATCACTCAGGCTGGGTGGAGGGAGAGAGCATCGAGGGGGAGGGGGGGGGGGGCACTCAGCCACCGGCCGGCAACCATTTAAAATGCTCCCTCCACACACTAGCACTCAAATCTACACAAGTACTCCCATTTGGCTTCACGTTTAATCAAGACCATAATGAGCAAAATAGGACACTATAGATCGAGAAGCTTGTTGAATGAGTATGCATGAATGCACCTCTGGCCAGGTCTTAACTTCACGGCTCAAACAACCCTCGTGGAGGTACGCACCTGGAGGCTTAGCTGAAGGATGAAAGTATTGGTACACTGAGGACTTAGGACACTTCCTACATCACACCAAATCTGCCTGCATTTAGAGAGCCCTTTCATACAACTTGGAAAATAACATGTTAACAATGGCAATGTTATATGTACAGGTTAGGCAACTGTGTGATCAGGGCAACTTAAAAGCTTCATCATACCACTTCATGGCAGTGGCTTGTTAGGAAATCAGCTCTTCTCCTTTAAAACAAATTAACTACTCTAGATTACTAACCTCCCACATATCCAGACATACAGTAGTTTCCTGTGTATTGGGCACATTGTGTATAGACCTCACCACAGGGGTTTATGCAAATTAAAAAAGACAAAACCGTGCATTGACTGCACCCATGTATTAACCGCAGTGCCCAGAAGCCCAATGAATCAGAATCAGATCAGTCCTTTAATCATAACGAAGAATGAAGAAAAGACATACATTCCCATGTATAGCACGCTCCTGTGTATCAACCTCATAGCTGAAGACATTTTTCAAAATCAATGTATAAACCTCGGTTAGGCAGGAAATTACGTTATATGTAAGTCTGGTTCTTGTGAAGAACCATCCATTTCTTGGAAAAGTATGGCAACAACAGCATTTGCCTTACTAAGATAGAACACTTTCATTTGGCAATTCCAACATCAAATTGTCTTCCCCAATGTGGGTAATCAGATGCAGTGATGCAATACTGAAGTCCGTCTCCATTCATCAGGCTTAAATGTAAACTCAACATTACAGTTCACTTAGCAATGAAACAAAAGGACAATTATTATTTTTAATAAAGTGTGAAAATGCTGACAAAATAAGTCCCTCCCTCCCTCCACCCCCTCTCTTCCCTCTGACAGAATACAGATGGCTTTGGGTCTGTAACTACTCAGGGAGGGAGAGAATCCGGCCACCTGATGACGATGGCAACTGCTTGTGACAGCCTGCACTTCACTGTGTGTGTGTTAGTGTGTGTGTATGTGTGTGTGTGTGTTTGGGCAGGTAACATGTTGGGAATCATCAATGTGCACAGTTCAGTGATTCTTTTCACTAATTGCAAGGAGGAGGAGGGAACTGTTGACTTCCGCCATGAGACAGACACAGACACACTGTTGTCTGACTGGTGTGACAATGACCCAGCAGCATCTGGGTTAAGTTTAATAGGGGAGGAATGAAAACACACATGTTCAGCTTCATAACTAGTGATGTGTTTTCCATCCATAGCAGGTGCTGCCAGAGCTCAGCCAATCAGACACAGCAGCCTCTGCAAACCCCTGACCCCAGGAGATGCTACACTGGAACATCAATCTGACAGCATCTCATTTGGTAAGTTGCAAAAACCCTCCTACTACCGGATTCTCTCTCTCTCTCTCTTTCTCTCTCTCTCTCTCACACACACACACACACACACACTACTCTCTCTTTCTGCGCCCCACCTCACACATATACACACAAACACACACTCTCACTGAAATGAGTACACCCACTTGTACACAAACACAAGCTTATACAACCTACAGCTATATTGCAATGCACATTTTCACCTGCGTTTCACATTGAGAAATCTGATAGGCTTTGATGGGCACTACGTGGTCAGTTAACCAGTTAATTTCACCAGTGTGGCACCCCCGCCTCACCCAGACAATTGTGTGCCTGTGCCTGTCCTGGTGATGCTTCCCTCACGCCGTCGTTGCCATTATCTTCAAAGCGATGCCATGTTTTTCTGTGAGGACTCGCTGCAAAAACACAGGATGCCCATCGGGGCATCTGCCTTGCAGCCCATAAGCTTGTCGAGTTGGAGCAGCCATGCCAATACGCAGAGCGGGGACGTGTTTCTCATATTTACCCGCAGCTGATGAAACACCAAAGCAACTTTCATTCACATATGCCTGCTGGACAGCTCCACTAAGAAATCCCTGATTGCACATGATTGAACACTTCTTAATGGTCTTTTTTTCCTTTCTGGCATTGTCCATTACAATCCTTTACGAGCAACAGCAACCCAAGGTTGCCCTTTGTAGGCTGGTCTTGGTAGGCTCTGCTGCCCATCACAACTGCTCCGACTGCTGACGACTGACTCACCAGCCTGAACATGAACCGAGCAGGGCTCACACTCACGCACTGTTGTCATACGGCGCATTGGAACAGGACAGAAGGCAGCCTGGGAGAGGCGGGTGAATGGGAGTGGGCGATGGCGTGAAAAAAGCGCATGTTGACTGCCACGCTAAAGAGCGGCCAGGAGGAATTTTCGATAAGCACTGCGTGGCCTTCAAACGGCAGCAGAGGGAAGGCTCTCCTGCAAGCAGCCCATGGGAGAGAGAGAGAGAGAGAGAGAGAGAGAGAGAGAGAGGAGAGGAGAGGAGAGGAAGGCTCCACGTCTAAAACAGAGCCATGAATATTTTACACAGCACTAATCAAGCTTGCACAGGCCCCGGTGTGCATGAGCGTGTGTGTGTGTGTGTGTGTGCATGTCTGAAAGTGTCAGGAAGAAAAAAGATAAGAAGAATAAACTGGAGATAGATCCAGTGTGTGAGTGCATTTCAGACAAAGAGAAAGCAAGCCTCAAAAGTAAGACTGTTTGTGTGTGTGTGTGTGTGTGTGTGTGTGTGTGTGTGTGTGTGTGTGCGGGTGTGCGGGTGTTTGTGGGTGTGGGTGTGATACTATGTGATATGTGGTTAGGAAAGAAAGTTTAGAGTTATTGTGGTAAGGGGAACTGAGAATATGAGCTGAGAGCATGCTCTTATAGAGCATGCTCTATAAGACACCACACCCACTTAGACACCCACAGCACTGCCATAGCAGTTACAGTAATGTCTAAAATAGGCCTGTGTAGCATTGGTGTTACACATACATTTTGGCATGTGGACGAACACATACACACTTACATACAACCACACAATAATATGCATACACACAAACTGCAAATCAACACAGCTGAACGTAGAATGGATCCCATTCCATAGATAGACAGAGACCTCTTGCTCTGGCATTTCAGCACTGACATGACCTTCTTACCAGCTCATTTCTCATTCTCATGTCATATCATATACGGCATTGTTCTCACTGCTACTAGCGTTGCCCCTTTCTCTTCCTCCACAGTTGGACTACGAAATGATCAACTGTGCATCTGAACACAAACACACCCACCCACACACACACACACACACACCCCAAAACACACAACTTTGTATGAAAGGGATTTAAAAGCCCTTTAAACAGCTATAGCTGTACGTCACATTCAGGAGCTAAGCTGTGGCCGTCTCTGAGCTTTGCCCTGACAAAGTCACATGGCAACACTGGATGCTAAATGTCAGAGAGCTCTCTGTCAGCCACTCTAAAGCCTGGGGTTATGGCTGCTGGCACGCCGGCTTGGCGAGGTGGGGCTGAGGTGGGGGTGGGTAAGCCAGGTGATAAGGGCCACTGGTATCGACAAGATGGGCTGTTAGCATTCTATCCAGGTACCCCACCACCTCCACCACCTCCACCACACAAATCCCTTCCTTCCACACACACCATCATGTGGCGCAGGGCCTTGGGACTGGATTCATCAAACTCACACCTATTTTTAGCCCTTTCACTACAGGGGGTGAGCATGTGAGTGTGAGTGTATGTGAGGGAGAGAAAGAGGTAGGGAGGAAGAGAGGATGAACGAATGAGGGATTAAGACAGATGTCAAAGAGGAGATAAAAAAGAGAAAAAGAGAAATAATGAGACATCCAGAGAGGGAAACAACAGTGAGACTCACACACAGTCTCTCCATGCACTGCACGTCTTCATCATGCTGCGCATTAACTCTGCACTAATAGGCTGATTTGCACATGCAATTTCCGCACAGCGCCATTCAAAACTGCACGAACGCCAGTGACCTTACGTGTGCCTTACATATCAAATCAGCCACATCACTCGAACTCGTTAAGCCTATGTTTTATTATTCCCTTAGGTTAGGTCAGCTGAGACAGACCCAGATAAGCCTGATGAGACGGGGAAAGAGAACAGAGAGAGAGAGAGAGAGAGAGAGAAGAGAGGTGGGGTGGTAGGGAAAGAATGAGAGAATATGTAGGTTTGGGGAATGGAATTTAGTGCTGAGGGAAGCCCGCCGATCTGTCGTGGGGTTAAGGGATTTGCTCAGTGTCACGCCCCCCCCCCCCCCCCCTCTTTCCCCCGCAGTTTAAACGTGGACTCCGTCCCTCTGGATGCCAAAAAACGATTTCCCAGGGCTGCCGCTCAGGGCCTGGCCCAGCCGGTCCCCTCCTGGGCCCCGGTCTCTGTCTCCAGCCCCAGCTGCCCCGGCTGCCCCGCGCCGTCCCTCTGGACCGGAGCGGGCAGTCCCAGCAGCGGGTGTCTGGCCGAGGGTGCTGAGGAAACTGCTGATCCTCTCAGCCCCGGATGTGGCTTTGAGTATGACAGAGAAAGTACCCCACAGGCTAAAAAAGGGCCCCTCTTCTTTAGAAAGCTTAAATGCACACATCACACCTCACACATCAAACAAACACCTTGCCACGTCGCTCGCATATGAGAATAGACGTTGGCTCACCCAGATCAGTCATTTACCGAAACCTAACACCCACAGTTTCCACTTAAAGCATGCGCTGTGTGTATGTCCGCGTGTGTCCGTTTCCTTTTGCAAACTAGTGATGAGGACTAGATAGGTCTGTATTGACACAAAAGCAAAGGTCACATAACATCGGTGGGGTTGGGGAGATTGGGGCTTGACGTGAGCGTATGTCTCAGAATGTCTGCGTGTGCATAAGTGTGTGTGTGTGTGTGCCGCTGTATGTGTGAGACTTCCTGTCAGTGTGCTGAGCACTAAGTGCTTCTCTGAGTGAGATCATTAAAAACTAAACGGCTGAACAGACTCCACTGCCTGCGTGTCAGCATTCATGACTCAGAGCTCATTAAAGACACTCTTCACAGGCCCTCAACACAATGCCACTCTTTCAGAACGTAAAAAAGACAACATCACAACACACACACACACACACACACACACACACACACACACACACACACACACACACACACACACACACACACACACACACAAACACACAAAGAGATCACAGATGAACTAACAGATCCTGCAAATACACAAATTCATGCAAATATGCTCCATACTGTATACGCACACAATCACTCAACCATTATCTCACAGAGACCTCTAACACGTACACACACACACACACACACACACACACACACAGATAAGCATGCAAACATGCACAGACACTCACACACACAGGCACATGCACACTCACCCAGTGTGATAAGAGCCTAGACCCAGGCAGACGCTTGACTGACGTGTATTTATTACTGTGTATAACAGCTCTGGGCTCTTCTGAATGGCTGACTGACCTTGGTGTGTGTTGAATCTAGGGGGATTCTTTGCTGCAGTACAGGGGCCTGAGACCTACAAAATGATATCAGATACATCTGTACATCCCCAAGAGTGTGATCGTCAGACTGCCTCCTGAAACATGCGGAGCCTGACAGAATCATTCCAAAAGATGCCACTATAATTTGCGACAAGATACAACAACTCATCCATGGCATCGCAAAGTCCCCAAGCAAAGGCTGAGGTGAGGTGGTCCCTTAGCCAGGTAACTGCCTGTCTTAACACATTTTTTCACTAGACTCCAGTTTGAAGGAGCAGGAGACTCCATTGCTTCAGGCCCATTTGTTCCGGAGACTGAACACAACGTTCAGGGGCCTGGTGCCAAAGGCCCAACCTTCCGTGTCCACAGAGTGGGAAGACAGAGACTAAACGCTGGGCCCGGCAACCTGTCATCCCCGACACTATTTTTACTCGGCCACGGCTGCGTGGTGGAGGGGGAGCAGTGTTGCCATGCAGACCCTCTCCTCTTTTTTAACATGGGCCTGCTGGACATGACTCAGCACTGAAGGGTCACCTTGGGGTACAAGCCACATCACATCCGAGAGAGAGAGAGAGAGAGAGAGAGAGAGAGAGAGAGAGAGAGAGAGAGAGAGATGAGATGAGAAACAAACAGACAACAGGGAGACAGAGTGGAAAGGAAAAAACAGAGTGAGAGGGAGGAGGACTGTACTGAGTGAGTGAGTGAGTGACTAAGTGAGTGAGTGAGTGAGTGAGTGACTACTGAGTGAGTGAGTGAGTGAGTGAGTGAGTGAGTGACTGTACTGAGTGAGTGAGTGAGTGAATAAGTGAGTAAGTGAGTAAATGAGTGAGTGAGTGAGTGAGTGACTGAGTGAGTGAGTGACTGAGTAAGTGAGTGACTGAGTGAGTGACTGAGTAAGTGAGTGAGTGAGGGGGGAAGAGCAGAGAGACAGTGAGAAGCCAGCCTGACGCTACCATGACTAAGCAAGTGTTGGCGCCGGTCTCTGAGGCATGAGTGCACATGCCAGGCCACCAGGCCACTCTGGGTGTAGGAGGCGGGTGGGAGGTCAAAAGGTCACAGGGGGCCATGGTCCATATCACTGGACATTTCTTTTGTGAGAAAAAAAGTCCTTTTTGGGTGGCAGAGAGAGTATGATCTGCCTGCCAGGGTTCTGTCCATCTGGGCACTGGTTTGCTCTGGCTCACTCTCTTGATGGATCGGTCTGGGCATCAGCACCCAAATAGGCACAGTGGCGGCTAGACTGGCATCGTGGCTGCAGAAGCGACCGCGTCTGAATGCTCAACAATGAGGCAGGAGTAGGATGTGTGTGGACGGCTCCTTGCAGTTTCAGACAAGGCTGTGGATTTGAAAATGAATGTGTGTGTGTGTGTGTGTGTGTGTGTGTGTGTGTGTGTGTGTATGACTGGTCTGTTTGCTTATTTTTTATTTTTCATGTATATATAGGTTTCCTCTCTCCTCTCTTTGTGTGTGTGTATATGTGTATACTGTGTACGTGTGTGTGTTGGATACTAAGTGCATTAATCGGTGTGAGCCTCCGTAGACAGAACCACCACCCCAACCCCCGCCCCCCCCCCCCCCCCCCGCCCCTCGGCATGGGCCTCTGTGGTGGAACATCACCGCAATCCCTCCAAATGAAGCAGACAGGCAGGCAGGCACAGAGAGAGATGCAGACAGTCCCCCCACCACCACCATTACCCATCCACCCGCGCCTTGCCCTGCTTACGTCCTCCTCTTCAGACAAACCTCTAGATAATGCCCAAGCCTCTTCAAGAGGACATGCAGTTTTTCTGCATATTGCTTCTTTATATAGCATCTATTTTTCCTTCTCTCTCTCATTTTTTCTGTGTATCTGT
>NW_027468663.1:39444497-39456997 GCF_046254945.1 Alosa pseudoharengus
AAATAATATAGCCTTAAAAGCAATTTATATAAAACAATTCAGAAGTATTTTTATGTTCCACTACCTGTATTTAAAAGTGTAAAATAACACAGTAAGTATAAAAAGGTATAAAATAGCACAGTCGGTTTTGAGTACGACCGTAGACCACAGGTCTGTCTTCAGAAGCCTGTGCATGAAGTCATTCGCTTGATCTAATCAAAACGTGCGGCTGTGTGCGTGTCTTTACTATGCACTCTAAAAGACAAAGGTCTGTGGCCACAGAGTTGCCTTCGATGACTCCCTGTGAAGTGGAAAACTACCTGTCACCGATTTAGAAAGCAAAACCTGTAGCAAGCAGAACTACTTTCCAGGTGGAGCCTAACCATTCTCACGATCTCACAGTGGTCAACCTCGAAACTGGACTGTGAAGAATACAGGAACCATGGTGCACCTGCAGGTAATACTGCACTTGGAGGGGGGACCTGCTGACACATTACAGTTCAAGGATATAGCAGAACCTGTAGTCACCCCCTAATGATTAGTTCTGTCTTCCTCTCTCGCTGTCTCTCTGTCTGTCTCTCTCTCTCGCTGTCTGTCTGTCTATCTCTCATGTGCCAGGTGCAGATGAGGCTCCCTGCTGCACGTTAGAGTCCCGCGTCAGCACAGTGGGGGTCTACACCTAACACGTCTGCTCTGCTGTGACGGCTGCCTTGATTCAAGCGGCTGGCACAGCACTAGGAGACAGGCACGTCTCACTGCCAAACGCCCAGCGGCACTGATGAAGCGCGGCAGCCAGAGGAAAGCGTCTCAGGTTTGGTGTGGTGCTGAAAGGGACTTGCATTCTGGGCATATCTCACCACTGTGTACAATCCTAGAGATGGAAGACAAGTGGAGAATTCTTGTTCCCGTGAAATGGATTAGATTGTGTGAGCGGCTGGAATGCACACAGGCTTAACTGAAGTGTGTGTGTGTATGTGTGTGAGTAGGGAAGGGAGAGGAGGAGCATTTCCCAGAAATTCTCAGTTCAGTGGACCTTCAGCTAAATCACTTAAAAGCAAGAGATGCGTGTGTGTGTGTGTGTGTGTGTGTGTGTGTGTGTGTGTGTGTGTGTGTGTGTGTAATGCTGCAGGTGTGTGCTCTGTCGAGCTAAGTGCCTAGGGGGTTGTTGCTGTTACTTGCAGTAGAGGAAGTTGGACCAATGGACTCAGATGCTGCAGGTCAAACAACACCATTTCATATACATTTTCAAATTTTCCAATTAGAGCTCCATTACTCTTTCTCACTTCCTCAGTTGCTTGAGGATTGATCTGTAAGAGAAAGTCGCACTGTTGACCTCAGCTGTAACAGTGCGACAAGGGCTCTAACAAGGCTGTGGGGTTAAGAGGGGTCATCTGTCAGCCATCAAAAGTGGAAGTGGAAGTGGAGAGCCAATGGTCAGTGGTCAGTGGTGGTCTGCAGGGAGTAGGACATAATAGCCGTAGAGATGGAATGGTGCTCAGTGGTGGCTGGAGTTCTCGGCAGGTCTCTGTGCCCTTTCCATTCCTCTCAGCAAACTAGAGCCGCAAGGCTGGGACCAGAACACCAACCTGTGCACAGGACAGCTTTGGAACTAGCTTCAAGAAAGACTCTGGAATGCCACTTGAGTTCTTACTGGGGAACTTGGAGCATGCTGATTAACCCTGACGGGTAAAGACGTGTTGCCGGGAACCCTAAGAAGCTCATCTGGCATTGCCTGTGGACGAGCACTTTTACATTCTCATGCACCTCTGTCTTATGATGTTTTCACATTTCAAGCATTCATTTCTGGTTTCCATCTTTGGGCCAGCAGACTTCAGTAAGGCACATAACCTGACCTGAAATTTCATATCGTTAACACAATAGTGATTAATGCTACATAGAACGTTTGGCAGAAAGACAACTGCCTGGGAGGATAACAGAGGGAATATGTCAAAAATAAACTAGAAAATTGTATGCAAATGTTGGCACCAAACATACAGTAAGAGGCCTTTGTGGTGTTACTGTGTTTACACAGGCAATTTTAAGCAGCTGCAATTTTAAGAGAAGAAGATATTGATATTGGGGGGGGGGGGGGGTAAAACAAGGCTTGAGTCCTGTCGAACATGGGAACAGACTGTCACATTCCAACACAACACAGATCATTAAGATGGCCTGCTGTCTGTCATCACCTGCTGTGGCTTGGCAGAGAAAAATCAATGAAGGCCAGGCAAGCCCCCCCCTCCCCCTCCCCATTTGTGTTCCGTCTCCACCCCAGCCCCACTCCCCACTACCTTTCATTCCACCAAGAAACACACAGTCACCAAACACACCGCATACTGCACGGCACAGACGTCCATGTTTAGAGAGTAAACATTTAACATACTTACGTTCCATCCATCTCTCCATCTATCTGTAGCCCCTTAAAGGGACCACTTACCTCTGGATGGTTTTCCGACCCTCTTTGAAGGGCCGGCCTTGGTGTTTTGGTTAAGTGTACAGAACAGAGTGTTCAAAGCAACAGGAACAACACAAGGGGGATTTATAACAACTACATGAAAGAGGAGAATGTCCTTCAAAGTGTTCCACCTAAACCACCCACCCCCACTTCACCCCCAATGCTCCCATACTCCACATGTCTTGTGGTGAGGTGCTGAGACAAGAGCTTGTACAAAGCAATGAACATATCCAGGTCCTGACTCAGTTGAGAAGGCTGGAGTGGTCCTGCGTTGTCCCCCGCAACAGTGCCCCCCAGCTGCACTGCTCAAAGGTCTAAAACAAACCACAACACACCAGCACGCCCAAAACTTTGTTTGCTGGATGAAAAGCATGCACATTTGGTCAAACAGCAATTTTCAGCACACATTTGCTAAAGGCCAAAATATCAACCCAGCCTTATTTACATTCGAATTTGTGGTGTGGTAGCTCTGGCTCCAAACTGTGTGAAGAAAACACACTTTTGCCTTAAGCTACGTGCACATAAACATAAAATGATTCATTCATTGCTCATAGCTTTGTAGCTGACTGTTGGCGGCTCTTGGGCATTCATAGCTTGTGTTGCCTACCTGCTTGCTTCTTGTTGTTTAAAGGTGTTCTAAGCGATGTTGGGTAACGTCTCTTCTGTTGACTTCTGTTGACAGAGAGTTAGCTCGCTACTCCCTCCCCCTCCCTCCCGTGCAATTGAAACTCTCCTAAATGCGCATCTCGTCAGTGATTGGCTGGAACAGGCTGGATCCATAAAATTGGCTGGATTGGCTGGATCCATAAAAGTTTAACTTGGACCCCTCCTACTTCATGTCACCAACTGTCATTTCATTTACATTCTACAGTCTAATCACTACATCCGTGCTAGTATTGTACAGTATGTGTGTGTCTGGATATAGGCAGACATTCCCCCCCCCAAGCCTGCACTTTCACCCTAGCAGATGGGGGCTGTATACTGAATTATGTATACACATGCACATACTTCTGTTGATAGTGGAGAAATATAATTACAGCACAAAATAATGTGTGTGATAAACCTACAGCAGGAAGCATTAAAGCTGCAGTTGGCAAGTCTGACAGATTGAGAGGACTTGAGAGGCCAAAATTTTTAATGTTTACAACTCTCATGCTCCTCCCCCACTACCACCGAGCACCCTCTCATCAAGTTTGTGCTCGTCAGTGCGCACCAGACAGCACCAGACTGTGATTGACAGTCAGATCTCACACAGCCCTGCTCTGATTGGACCAGAAGAACCGGGAGCTGTGGATTTTTGCAAAACAAATAACAGGCTCTAGGTGGAGGTAGAACCGGCTGATCCGACACTGCCGGAGCATAGTGTCGGTTTCAGTGAATATGATCAAAAAAATCTTGCCAACTGCAGCTTTAAAAGACTCTGATGTCTTTTTGCATGGCCGTACAGCTCTATTCACAGAAAGCTTCTTGAACTTCTTGATTCTCTTTCTGACTCATTACATCCAGGACTTTTGTTTGTTGATGTTAGCCTCCACACTATTTGCTGGATACCACTCAACTGCACAGCAGCTCTTCTGGCAGGTCTTGATACAACTAATACAGCTATATTAGTCATGTGTTTTAACAATTTCTTTTCTGTCAGTTTTCTTTGCTACTGTGCTGTTATCAGAAGGGACACTTATTGAGTCGTCAAGCTCTGGGCTTACTGTGATTTTAGTCTGATCCTGCCAAGAGCATGCATAGTGATGCTGGGTCTATTTAGTTACTTGTCACAGAGGGAGCTTGTGACTACTGTGCATTTATATCTACATACATGTAAAGACAAACACAGTCAGTCGCATTTGTCCAAATACTGGTGTTCTGCCAAGAGGAGATTCTTTATATGGACAAAGTTCTATAGATGCAATATCACATATTCAGAGTTCTGTAGATGTAATATCACATATTCAGAGTTCTATAGATGTGATATCACTGCAGGTGAAAAGAAGGGGAGAAAGAGGAAGAGAGAAAGACTTTTAAAAAGCTACAATCACAATACTCACCATAATAATATAGATAGTACATGTAATTCTCTCATTTAAAGAGGAGGAAAGAGAGAGAGAGAGAGAGAGAGAGAGAGAGGGGTAAATCAATGGGAGATGGAGAGATAATCACAAAAGATAAAAGAGAAAGATGGGGGCAAAAGGTAGAGAGGCAAAGAAACGGAGGGTTGTGGGGGGTGTGAGCAAAAAGGGAGGGACAGAGATAGATCGAAGGATGGTGAAACAGGTAGATTTTCACAGAGGCGTTGAGAGAGATAAATTAATCTGGGGCAGGGCTTCTCATTACCATCTCTCTGACTAATGATGTACACCTTCACATAACAGCCTAGCACAGCAGCAGACACCAAAACCATGGGCCTGATAAAGACAGCCTACATACTGACTGATGGAAATCAACTGCTCTTTCAAAGGTTCCCAAACTTTTTTGGCAGGTGACCCTATTTTGATGTCACAAAACATTGGCGACCCCAATCATTCACAACATCTATGTTGTAACACCCAGTCGAGAGTTGTGCTTTGATTTTCCCCAAATGTCCTAGAAAAGCTAATTAGTTTGGCTTTTAATGTAATGCACTGGTCAATTGTAAAATACAGTACCCAGTATCTCAGGCGACCCCATTTGAACTTCAGGTGACCCCACATGGGGTCCCGACCCCAAGGTTGGGAAACGATGAGATTAGAGGATTCAAGGCAGTATGTTTGTGCAATACCACTGCAGACTCCCGTCTACTCCCTTACTACCACATGAACTAAAGGATGCAGCTACACAAAGACACTTTTTGTCACAGATGTGATTCAGATGTTCGTTCTACTACAACATCAACTGAGGTCCTCAGTTTGTCGCCATGGCAGCAGAGAAGAGAATATGACAGGAAGAGAAGACTCCTCCTCGTCTTCTCTTGGTCATTAAGAGTACCCCAGTCCTAGGCACCTGCTCCTTCTCTTCCTCTCTCTCTGCCCCCTGTAAGGATCCTAACTCCCAGGCTGATGATAATCCTTTCAATCATATATGGACTCTTGATCAACTACTAAGTGTGGGCATATTTCCAGGCTGATGATAATCCTTTCAATCATATATGGACTCTTGATCAATTACTAAGTGTGGGCCTATTTCCAGGCTGATGATAATCCTTTCAATCATATATGGACTCTTGATCAACTACTAAGTGTGGGCCTATTTCCAGGCTGATGATAATCCTTTCAATCATATATGGACTCTTGATTAACTACTAAGTGTGGGCCTATTGTGGGCCTACTGTTCCATGTCCACAGGAACAGTTAACTATAGGGACAGGAAATGTAATCAAATGTATACCTTGTCATGTCTTGATTGATTCACTCTCACTACAACAATGGTCTCAAGTCTCATCAGCTGACCTCCTCATGTTATCCCAAATCAGCTGACCTCCAATCATGTGATCCATATCAATGTAACCAATCACATACTGGGTAGCCTATTTAAGGAAAGTTCACAAATTATTTTAGGAGCCATTCTGTAGTCAGAATCTCCCGCACCACTTTGATGTGTAGCCATCATCCTCTGAGCTGGTACAGTATGTTCATTCTCTGATTGTTTCGTGACTGTCTAACACGCTGGTGAGTATAGCAGTCCGGATCAGCATGTAGCCTCTGACCTACTCCCAGACTAGTAACAGGATTGTGTTCAGGAACCGCCCGAATTAACCGGCAGTGGAGGAGAATAGGACCTACAGCATTATTCTAAGATTGGCGGAGTCATAAGAAAACGAGTAGGCATTCTCATTAACAGTATTATTGCAGGTATACTAACCTACTATGGCTCTTGATTTTACATTGAACTGAAACTTTCCATATTTAGCGGAGTCAGATTTCATAGGTTAACAGGGGTTCTATAATCAATTGTTACAATTTCCTTTGACCACTCTTAGTTCCCTCATTGGTCCTGACGAGTGACGTCATTTAAAACCCCATACCCATGTTGTTCTTTCACTCTCCAAAACGTCTGGGGAATAGGAGGTCTGTTGTGTGCTTCCATCCTGTGTCCAGGTGCAGGAGAGTGGCCAGAAACTCTGTCTCTTTCGCTCTCTCTTTCTCTCTCTCTCTCTCTCTCTCACACACACACATACACACATGCACACACGGACGCACGCACACACACACACACACACACACACACACACACACACACACACACACACACACACACACACACACACACAGACAAGCAAATACAGCGTTTGAAGCATCCTGTTTGGCTGGAAGCCGTTGTTTTTAAGTTTCTTAACAGGGTGTAGAAGCACGCACACACAAATACACGCAAATGTGTATGGGCACGCACACACACACACACACACACACACACAGAGAGTAACATCTTCTGTTGCCTTGTGGCTCCTGCTGCCAATCACACCAGTGACAATTATGAGCGAGAACAGAGAGGTCTAACCTCAGGGACACCAGAGGGAAATAGCTGAGGACACCCAGGACCAGCAACACCCAGGGCTGCGCCAACACATTAAAGAGGAAGACAAGAAAGTGTGGGCAGTGTGTGTGTGTGTGTGTGTGTGTGTGTGTGTGTGTGTGTGTGTGTGTGTGTCTGCCACAGAGAGTTTATGGGGCATGGAGAGAGCATCACCATTCTGGTATTTTTTTAACTAGGAAAATAATTGCGTCTGGGCAAGTGACAGGTTACAGAGTGTGTGGAAATGTGTATGTGTATATGTGTGTGTGTCTGTGTGCGCGTATGTCTATGTGTGTGTATAAATCTGCTGTAGGCCCTACTGCAGTTGTGTAGGGCTGGGTTGGTGCACTGGTATACAACCTGACAACAAAATGATTTAGTGCAGTTGTAGCCTAGATTTTCACTAGGTTGAGGATAGAGCACTACAATTTAGTTCTCATGAAGAATGGTATTAAATATCAATAACTTACTAGACTTTGTACCAACACACAAGGAACACACACAATCTAAAAATAATGTTCTTCGCATGTACTAGACAATCTGTTACTGGAACCATTACGGTAAGCTATTGGCTCTCTGTGGCACAGACTGATGGACGTTCTGTGGCTGTGGAACAGATCGAGGGCGAGGGGTGGCCAACAAGACTCATATAGAAGCTTTCATTTTGAGTTCACTTTCCCCTCACAGTCTGGATAACACCCACTATGTCTGTACTCCATATGACACACACACACACACACACACACACACACGAGACACACAGACACACACACAGACACACACAGACACACACACACACACACACACACACACACACACACCTCTATTCTTCATTCTTCAAGCACACTAGCTCTAGTCTTTTTCCTATGGCAGTGTGTGAGGGCCGTCCTTGCGGGTAAGAGCTGACGGTACGAGAGGCTTCCTGCTGCTCCTGCTCTCGTTTCCTCCACTCCACCATCCCTCTCCTCTGCCCTCCTGGAGCGGAGCAGGTGGTCACTCAATATGGAGCCATTAGATCGACCATTTCACATGCTCACCTTTCCTGACCCCTCCTGCACGGCCCAGTCTCGCGCTCCGCACACACTCCTGGCTGGTCACAGTGCCAGCCGCTCCTTGTTTGCTTTCCCCTGGCGCTAAACAGAAGGCCATCCACCTCCATGAAACCTGCCTACACCCACCCACCCACCCCCAATTCCTTTGTGACCAGCTAATTAGCTAAAGGGCAAGAAAGAAAGCAGGTCGATCTTTCTACATCTTTTTTCTATCATTCTTCCCTATTTCTCTCCATTTCATTTTCTCTCTCTCTCTCTCTCTATGTGTTTGTCTGAGTTAAAGCTTCGTATTTCAGTGGTGAGGAGAGCTTCTGAGCTATCGGGTGCCTCATCTCACGCTGCTCTCTGATAATTTCCGCCACGCTTGATCAAATCTACACCTCCTGACAGAAGTTCCTTCAGAAGATCACGACACAACAAAAATATCTGCACAAAAAAAAGAGAGAGAGAGAAAAAAAAAAAAAACGCTGAGCATGCCTTCCGAGCACAGCGGATCAGACAAACCTCAGATCAAACAAAAAAACGAGCCCCCTGACGCCCCAGCAAGCTCGCTACATCTCAAGGGAAGCCTTTCCCCTCTTTACATTATCCCTCCACTCTGTGTCTGGAATGGCACAGGTGATTCCTGATGTCAAGCTGCAGACACACAGGATCCAAAATACTGGACTCAGCATCCCATGTCCAACTGACAATCAGTCCACTCACCTCAGGTTTAGGGAAATCTGCTGGTCCCTGGATTTGAGTAGATCCACCACAGAGAAGGTCGCACTGCCCAGGAACGTGCTCTGTAGAGAAACAGAAACAGTCTTCAGGACATTAGCATCAAAACACAGCTATTCTAGACTGTAACAGAACTAGCTTTAATCAGCATACCATTACCCGGGCAAGTGTACCGTTGACGTTTAGACGATGGTATCTATCACAAACAAGAAGTCTAAATCTACTAAGGGGTGTCAGTCACTGAGGAGAAGGTTCCTTTCATCGTATGAAACTAAAGTGATTTGTCACGGCCAAAGGACTCTGCAGCTATGTACTCAGTCCAAAGAAACAAAAAACAATGAAGTGTCTCCCATCGGTACAGTAGGTAGTTGAGTCTGAGACGGAGGTATTAGTGTGCTCAAGGCAACAGGTGCTTTGTGCTGCTAGTCCACTGGTGCAAGAGTGGAGCGGAGTGTGTGAATGCAGGCGCAGTGTGACGCGTGAGTCAGCAGCCCCCACACAAAGGGAGCTGGTGCTAAAGCAGCTCCTTCCTCTTTCCACTGGTGACGATCCTATTCTGGCAGCCAGAGCATTTCGCAGCCTGTCTCACGCGCCTACGCTAGCCCACGGTGCTACTGCAACAGATTCTCAGATCCAGCGCCACACTCCGAGTACTCAAAGTGATTTTCTGACCTGATAGCACACACAAAAGCCCCATTGTGGGTGGTTTTTGACAGTTTCTATATGAAAAGCTATTGAACATAAAAGACCTCTTGGTTGGAAAAGGGGTTCTTTTTTTCACAGCACGTCACTAAAATGCTCTCGCAAGGTTTCTAAATGGTTCATCTTTTGAGACAGACGCCGAGTACCCTTGATAACTCTAAACTATCCCCAACCACAGCATTGGACTGCATAGGCCTGTTCTGCATGCGTGCCAGGTGGGAGGAGCATTCACTGTTGGCAGAGTTCCAGAGGCTCCATTGGATGAGGCATGCTCAATCAAACACAGAGCATGATGCCAATGCAAACAAACAGTACGGGGTGCCCAGAGGGCTGGTGCCAGCGTGGCAGATGTATGGAGGAGAGGCACAGTCGTAAAGCTGTGGGAGCTGTTACTGCATACCCAAGGGCGACACAGAAACACACACACACACATACACACACACACACACACACACACACACACACACACACACACACACACACACACACACACACACAGATAGAGAGAGAAAGAGAAAGAGAAGCAGACTAAAAGCCACATGAGAATGAGAGTTGAGGGCCAGCCTCTAGATTCCCAGTACCCTGCTCACATATCAGCCAATCACAGCTAAGAAGTCCACATGAACATCCTGGATGATCCAATCAGTGCCAAGCTTGATTTACAAAGAGAGCATCTTAATGGAAAAGCCTACATAGCAATCACCAGGGGCGTCAACAGCAACAGCAGCAAAACACCTGGCAGCTGGCAATGTGTGTGTGTGTGTGTGTGTGTGTGTGAGAGAGAGGAAGGAAGGGAGGGTGTAAGAGCGAACAAAGTAGGTCATGGTGAACAGGGTACACACCAGGGCCATCAATAAAGCCAAAAGCAAGAAGAACAGACAAGGAGAGACAGACAAGGAAAGGGAGGGAAAGAGAGACTCTGTGTATGTGTGTGTGTGTGTGTACAAGCGTGCAAGAGAGGGACAGATGACAGAGATTGATGCCAAGTATGATCTGGTCCGACACACTGGCTGAAGACTGCTAAGGCCTTCCATGCCATCCAGCAAGACTCAATCGCGCCAAGGACACATACACACCAGCACGAATGTCAGACAGCGCTAAATTAACAAAATGACTTGCCTCCTCCCTCCCTGTCTCACACACACACACACACATCAGACACACGCCCAACAACAGCTCACACTCACAACTCTTTAACTGTTCACATGCCTTCCAATTCCCGCACCGTTTCTCCCTCTCAGGAAGAGATTGCCTCACCTGCACCCTCCTCACCTGCACACTCTCTACCAGTGACACACACACACACACACACACACAGACACACAGAGACACAGACACACACACATACACACACACACACACACACAGAGACACACATACACACACACACACACAGACACACACACACACACACACACACAAACAGAGACACACACCCCTCCTTCATCCCATCCATTCATCCAGCAACCCACCCCACTTTCATCCTTTGCTCTCTCTCTCCCCTTGTGATGTTCTGATTGCTCTTCATGGGAAAGCGCTCCTTTACCACTCATTTGAAAGCCTCTGCTCCGCAATGGGTCTGAAAATGTCCCAACATTAGGGGAAAGACTAAGGCATTTTCCCGGGGCAACAACATTTGAGGATTAGAGCATCTGTCAGAGTCAGAGTGCTTATTAAACTGAGTGTCCCATGGCAGTTTCATCAGACCATCAAACCATGTATGTAACATGGGAGGATGTCTGACATTGATACTGGATATTGGCTTGAACACCACAGGCAGTAGTGCTTACACACACACACACACACACACACACACACACACACACACATAGAAACATATCCACGTCACAACCCCACCACCACCCACCCACACCCACTCAGAAGACTAAATGTACTGCTCAAAAAAAATTAAAGGAACACTTTGAAAGCACATCAGATCTCAATGGGAAAAAAACATCATGCTGGATATCTATACTGATATGGACTGGGTAATGTGTTGGGAATGAATGGATGCCACATCGTGTTTTGGAAATGAAAATGATCAACCTACAGAGGGCTGAATTCAAAGACCCCTGGAAAATCAAAGTGAAAAAATGATGCAGCAGGCTAGTTCATTTTGCCTAAATTTCATTGCAACAACTTAAAATGGTACTCAGTCGTTTGTGTGGCCCCTACATGCTTGAAGATGTCGGGGCATGCTCCTGATGAGACGTCGAGTGGTGTCCTGGGGAATCTGCTCCCAGATGTGGACAATGCCATCACTGAGCTCCTTGACAGTCTGTGGTCCATCCTGGCGGTGTTGGGTGGACCAAAAACAAAATGTCCCAGAGGTATTTATTGAATTTAAGTCAGGGGTGTGTGGGGGACAGTCAATGATATCAATTCCTTCATCCTCCAGGACTGCCTGCACACTCTCGCCACATGTGGCCAGCCATTGTTGTGCACCAGGAGGAAGCCAAGGCCCACTGCACCTGTACAGGGTCAGACAATGGGTCTGAAGATTTCATCCCGATACCTACAGTAAGAGCAGTGAGGGTGCCGTTGTCTTGCCCGTAGAGGTCTCTGTGTCCCTCCAACAATATGCCTCCAGAGACATTCACACCAGCGGCCTGCTGGAGGTCATTTTGTAGAGCTCTGGCAGGGCTCCTACTGTTTCCCCTTCTTGCACAAAGGAGCAGATACTGGTCCTGCTGCTGGGTGAAGGACCTTCTACCACCCTGCCCAGCACTTATAGAGCAACTACCTGTCTCCTGGAATCTCTACCATGCTCCTGAGACTGCGCTGGGAGACAGCAATCCTTCTGGCGAGGAATGTATTGGTGTGCCATTCTGGAGGAGTTGGACAACCTGTGCAACCTTTGTAGGCTCCAGGTACTGGTTTATGCTACCAGTAGTGACACTAACCCCAGCCAAATGCGAAACTAGTAAAAAATAAGTACATTTCAATTTCAATTTCAATTTAATTGTACTTATAGAGCGCCAAAACATTACACAGGTCTCATGGCGCTTTACAGAGTGTTAGACAATCAGAAAAAAGAAAAGAAAAGAAGGCCCATGTCAAGATGGATAAAGATGGAAAAATGATCAGTTTCCACCACCTGTAAAACCATTCCT
>NW_027468663.1:39461997-39494497 GCF_046254945.1 Alosa pseudoharengus
ACACACACACACACACACACACACACACACACACACACACACACACACACACACACACACACACTCACACACATAATAACAACACACACATAATAAAACAAACCAACACACACACATAATAATAATAATAATAATAATAATACACACAAATTTAACATCTCTGCTGCTGCACACACAAACTCTAAATCAACGACGCTTCATACACACACACACACACAAGCGCATCTACAGTATATGTTCCAGTATACATCATTTGACCACATGCTACACACACTACAATACACACAGAGACCCCAAGCAAGCCAGCAGAGTACTCTGATTGAGATACAGCATGTTGGGATCAGGTAAAGGTGCCTCACTCTCAGAACACAAAAGTTCCACTTCCTGTTCTCCCTTTAGAGCTCTTCCTCTTCTCTACACCTGCTCCTCCTCTTTCGAGCACACTCTCTCACACACACACACACACACACATTCAAAGACATGCACACACACACACACACACACACACACACACACACACACACACATACAAAGACATGCACGCACACACACACACACACACACACACACACACACACACACACACTCAGAAAGCACACCTTTCTCTCACACACCTTCTGTGTACAGTGTCAGATGTCAAAAGGGAAGATGTGACACTGCTACTGCAGGGATGGATGGATGCTACTGGAATGTGGGTAGCACAGACTTCAGTCTGACTGCTGTAGTGTGACTTAGCACATCCAACCCCTCACCAAACATCCCCCATCCACCCACACACACACACCACACACACACACACACAAACATCACACATCAAGCAATCCTTACTGCTAGCCTTGCTAACAGCATCACAAAATCAGACACAGTATAGACACAATATCATTTTAGGCCTAGAGCCAGTGGCTAATTAGACATTGCAGGCGTGATTATGGGTCAGGCATTACTGACTGGAGAAGGCTACAAGGGAGAGTGTCCAACAGGATGAGGGGCCTTGCTGACTCTGTAGTAATGACCAACACGCTACCTGCAATACAAGAGACTCTTCTGCACCATCTGGCCCTGGACTGGATGAAGTGCATGAACACGCAAAAAATAGGTACACACCTATGAAGCACCTACTGTATGCAGCACTGAAAAAATGCTTCCATGGCAGCCGAAGATGGTGAGCTCCTCTGCTCAGCAATACGCACCATAAATAATCTCTTTCTCTCTCCCTCCTTCTCTTGTTGTGATTGTTGGACTCCCTGCAATGCCAGTCTACCTCAGAACTTTTATTCCCTTTTTGTGATGCAATTCTTTGCACATATTTCCCACTGAGTCAAGCCTCCTTAGTATTCAAGACTACCCATGACAGCAATGCGATTGGTCCATACGGAGGAAACTTGAAAAGTGCTTTGTTTCTCCCAAAACTGTTGAGGTCAATGCAAGTATACAGTACATGAAGACAACACACACACACATACACACACACACACACACACACACACACACACACACACACACACACACACACATCAAAACTGATACATAAGCAGCAAAACCAAGCAGAACAGTTGGATTCGCAACCTCCCTCGAGAGCATCTGAATACGAGACCTTGCAGATGAAACCGTAATGGTGTCAAATTTGGTGGAAAGTGATGCATTTTAGGCTCCATTTGATCAGCCCGGCGGAACCAGCCCCCATCACCACATCAAACAGCTCAAAATGGCCCATCGAGACCATGGCAGCTCCAGCTCCACAGACACACACAAAAACACACAGCACACACACTTGTGCTCAACTCATGCCTTCACACCCCAGGACCACCTTAGCATATGTTGGATGCCTGTTGCTTGTATGAGTGTGTGTGTGTGTGTGTGTGTGTGTGTGTGTGTGTGTGTGTGTGTGTGTGTGTGTGTAGGAGACAGACTGGAGCTTCACATCATGTCACATGAAAGAATGAGGCTTCTCTGCTTCCCTGAGATGCAAGAGAGACATCAATCCCTGCAGCTCCCCAACTGAAAAAGCATATGTGTGCATATCCATGTAATTCATCTTGTGTGTGTGTGTGTGTGTGTGTGTGTGTGTGTGTGTATGTGCACACACATATGTTACCAGTGGTGTATTTAAGTGTGTGTCCAGTGTGGCTGCATGCGTTGCGCTGGTGCAGGCGTGTTTGTCCTACTTCATGAGGCGTGTTGTCTTTTTCTGTTTCTTCATGAGTCTGAGCACTCTAGTTACAAAGTAAGCAGTCACTCTAGAGAAATGACACACTGCGCTCAACATACATATCTAACAAAAGGAAAAAAACACGAGACAGAGGATGAGAGAGAGAGAGAGAGAGAGAGAGAGAGTAGGGGGTACATTTTCTATCCCTTTAAACATCTCCCTTGTCACCCATGTTATAGAGAGCAGTCAAAGCTGGCCCACAAAAAATGACATGCAGAACAAAGAGAATATGATGAATATCCAAACACTGAGCACATTGAACACTGACCAGACTTCACTGGTTCGCAGAGCAGTGAGAAAGAGACAGGAGGAGAGAGTGAGAGAGAGAGAGAGAAAGAGAGAGAAAGAGACAGGAGGAAGAGAGAGAGAGAGAGAGAGAGAGAGAGACAGGAGGAAGAGAGAGACAGGAGTAAGAGAGAGAGAGAGAGAGAGAGGAGGGGAGAGAGAGTAAGAGAGAGAGTATCAGTATGCAGAAAAGTAAAAGTAATAAAGTTTGCACATAGTGAAACACCATACACAACCCGCAACAACTCATACTCAGACAACACACACACACACACACACACACACACACACACAAACAAACACACACTCATGCACGCATGAGCGATGCGTAATAATACAATGTCTCCAAAATCAAAGGACCAGTGACCTACCTTGCCAGGGTGTGATACACACAGAGCTCTATATAGCCTGTGCTGTCTGTGTTTAGTGTCAGCACTGCATCCAGCTGCCCTGAACTCTCAGGCTGGGGCAGGTTTCACTCTGACTGGGAGCATAATACTCTGCCCTCGGGTGGCGAGCATTCCTCTGCCTGCCTATGCATGCCCCTTCAGCACACGTCAGCAATTACTCAACATGTCCCCCCCCCCCAGCCAGCCTGCTTACCTGCTCGTCATCCCCATCCCACTGCTTAGATGGCCTTTTGGTTTTTGTTTTGTTTTCGTCCTGTTCTATGCATGATTGATTTGGTGTAGGTTTGATTAAGAGCCCACTAACTGTTATTAAGCTAGTTAGCTGATACTTCAATGGATTCCAAAATGGCCCTTTTTTATTAGGTTTTGCATGATTCATGATTGCAAACGGAAGAAGTCCCTCAGAGGCCGTTTTGTGGACGTGAGATGGGAGTATCTCATAGTTGTGGAACTGGGGTAATTCTGGAGTGATGCAATCCTGCCTGCACACACCAGCTATCAGAGAGGAAGACCATGTCAAAACCACTGAGCCACTCAAGAAGAGCAGACTCATTTCCAGCAGCTGCTTACTTCTTCTGACCTGACACACACACACACACACACACACACACACACACACACACACACACAGAGTGCATTACAACTGGCCACGTGAAGTGGCTGTGGTGGCTACAACGTAGCGCTCTGTCCTTACCTCTTCCCACTGAAAGAGTCCCTCTGACCTGACACACACACACACACACACACACACACACACACACACACACACACAGAGTGTCCTTACCTCTTCCTCAGCAACCCTGCCTCCGCAGCAGCACAGGGCCCGGGCCATCTCAAGCAGCTGCCCCAGAGCGCCGTCTCCCAGCAGTACCCCTCAATGGACACAGCAGTGAGGGGTCACCACTGTCAGTCATACCTCAATATCCTCATAGTGCATTAAAGAATAACAGCAAGACGGCAAAGGAAACTTCTCTCAGTAAGGTGGGCAGGTCAGTGCCCGAATCCAAATCATACTTTTCCTTAAGGAGACAGACTAGACTTCCGGCATTGGTAGCGTTAGGCTTGGAGTTATGCTTCAGGCACCAGTAACGATAGGCTTGGAGTTAGTCTTCAGGTACTAGTAACGATAGGCTTGGAGTTGGTCTTCAGGCACCAATAATGATAGGCTTGGAGTTAGTCTTCAGGCACCAGTAACGATAGGCTTGGAGTTAGTCTTGTCTCTAGAATAAGGTAGTTGTCAAAGTCCTCACAGTTGTGTATAATTTAGCAATCTCCTGGCGAGGCGGCCAATCCCAGGGCTCTCCTGCTCCAGCTCGTCCCTGCTCGAGTGCGCCCTGATGCTCGTGGCTGACAGGACGGCTGCAGCTCCAAACACGCAGCGCGCCTGCAGTGGCTGCCTGGGATCTGATCGTGATATCTGGTATGCACACCGTCACAGTGGGCCGTGGCAAACTGTAGCTAGAAGTGTTAAGCAAGTGAGGGATGTGTGAGTGTGAGTGAGAGAGTGTGTGTGTGTATGTGTGTGTATGTGTGTGTGTGTATGTGTATGTGTGTGAATATGTTCATTTTTGGAGAATGTGCTAGCAGTCATGGTCAAAGATCACTGACAGCTCCTTAGATAAGGCGATCCCTTATCGCTCCGCCTCTCTTAACCCCAGCCGCCCACTTCCTACTCTCTGTGGCTCTCCACTCGTGAATTTCTGCACTGCGTGCTCGCCAAAAAACGAGAAGGGAGAAGACGCTGGGCTTTATCAGACTCGCAAGCACATGTTTTATTATACATATTCAATAGGGGGCTTTTTTTCCCATCCCTCGCTCTCCCTCCCTCGGTGTGTGTGTGTGTGTGTGTGTGTGTGTGTCTGTGTGTGTGGTAGAGCAAGCTGACCTGCAGCTGTGCTGATAAAGGTGGAGAGGCTATGTTGACACGCAATCATCTGCAGGCGGGCCACAGATGCAGGCGTCCAGGCAAGGACAGCGCCACCACAACACCTCCCAGCTAAGAGGGAGGAGGGCTTACCGATAAGCGTTTAACTCGACTCAGCAGAGTCATTTCATGCTCAATATATATTATGTGCACATACAAATAATAACATGCAATAACTTTCGAAAGAACATTGCTCTGAGGCTAAAAACATACTCAAAGGAATGACCACAAAATGACACGCTGTGGTCAATGAGAAAAACACACACACACACGCACGCACGCACGCACACACACACACACACACACACACACACACAGAGCTCTGTGATCAAAAACACCCCAAACCTCTTAACCTGAAGCAATACCCTGACAGAAGGTTCGACCTCAGTTAGCAATTCACCCGACCGAGAGAAAGAGACAGAGGGAGGGAGAAAGAGAAAAAGAGAATGAGGTTTAAAGGAACAACTGATAGAATAAAAGTGTGGGAAAAAGGGGGCAAAATAGGGAAAAAGGGAGAGCGACTCTAATCAGCGTCAAATGGCTGCTCCGTTTCCTAGCCTTGATACATGTTATTCACAATCTTTTCAACCTTTTGCAAAAACTCAATGCTGAATAACTGAATACTGAACAACAGATTATTGTTTTTTAACTGGACTTTGAACTCCGCTTGCTGAATCATTGTCTAATTAAGAGCGTCCCCTCACAGCAAGAGTGCCATCTCTGAGATGATGCCGTTTTGGCAAAGCAAGAGAGACATTGATGCAAAATGCTTGAGTGTTTCACAACAAATCATTAGTCTTTTGTGTCAAAGTGAACCGAAAGCCAGTCTGTTCCCTGCATGAAGAAACACTCGGCGATCTCAGTAAAAACATCATAGCGCATAGCGATACCTCACTGCAAGCCATGCAAGGGGACAACACGAAGGGGTTGCTGTTGCTTTTGTGAGTTGTACGAGGGACCAATCGTCTCTCTCACTAGTACAGAGGCAATACTGTATATTTTTGCTTTTGTTGTTGGAAAAGGTAAAATATCTGTATAAATGTGTGTTCTGTGTTCTATTTCATCTCTGTTTCAGATTACTCCTGAACATCCCAGATACTGTATACAAAGCATTGAGAAATAATTTCTTCATCCTGCGCAACTAGATCTCAAACATCACCATTGGTATCAAGACCAGTATACTGTACATATCTTATTTGTCAGCACATTACAATTAAAATCAGCTTACAGTGTTTATGTTTATGCTTAAGTGTCGTCCATAGTAGCCCAGACAGGACTGAATGCCGAGTGGGCGCTGTAGCCGGTGAGGGTGGCGAGTGAGCGCTGTAGCCGAGTGAGCGCTGTGGTCGAGTGAGTGCTGTAGCCGGTAAGGATGGCGAGTGAGCGCTGTGGCCGAGTGAGTGCTGTAGCTGGTAAGGATGGCGAGTGAGCGCTGTAGCCGGTGAGGGTGGCGAGTGAGCGCTGTAGCCGGTGAGGGTGGCGAGTAAGTGCTGTGGCCGAGTGAGCGCTGTAGCCGAGTGAGTGCTGTGGCCGGTGAGGGTGGCGAGTGAGCGCTGTAGCCGGTGAGGGTGGCGAGTGAGCGCTGTGGCCGAGTGAGTGCTGTGGCCGGTGAGGGTGGCGAGTGAGCGCTGTAGCCGGTGAGGGTGGCGAGTGAGCGCTGTGGCCGAGTGAGTGCTGTGGCCGGTGAGGGTGGCGAGTGAGCGCTGTAGCCGGTGAGGGTGGCGAGTGATCGCTGTGGTCGAGTGAGGATGGTTCTGAAGTGTTGGTGGGGTGTTGTGGGCTGCGTGAGTGGGCTGTGGGCAGTCTGGCTACATGATGCTGGTGTGGCTGATGGTGTGGTGGGTGGTTGTGGTAGCCGGGCAGGTCAAACAGACAGGTTGTGGTAGCCGGGCAGGTCAAACAGACAGGTTGTGGTAGCCGGGCAGGTCAAACAGACAGGCTGGATTGCCTCAGTGTCCATGTGCTAACACCTGCTGTTCACTTACAGGCCAGAGCAGTTACACCAGCCTGCTGCAAACAACATATTGAGACACTGCACAATAAATTGTGTGTGCATGTGCACTCACTTGTGTGTGTGTGTTTACAGATGAGATTATGTGTCATGTAAAGTCCTGCTCCATTTGTACATCAGCTTAAGCGCTTCTGATAAGACCACGTGAGTGTGACCATGTCCAGTACTCATGTCCAGCACCTCCAGCATGTGACCATGTCCAGTACTCATGTCCAGCACCTTCACTTCACAATTTAACACCCTCTGATGTCCAGCACCTTCACTGTACCGTAGGTCATCAGCTCAACACACCCTCAGGGCTGCAGTCATCTACATGTGTACGAGTGCCAAGCAAACATTTATCTGTCACAAGCTTGTACCAGAAAGCACTATGCATTCAGCCTGTGATTCAAAAACACCACTTCTGTTAAAAAGTAGATTTGTCCTTGCTCACTATAAACAAATAGAGAAATGGAGCCTTTCTGTTGTTGTGTTCATGAATAGTGTATTAAGCACGTAGAGGCACTGCGATAAGATCACAAAATGTATTTGTGTTTCCTGAGAAAAATGACTCCTTGAAGACATCTAATAGTTGCAACAGCTCCGGAGGCTTGACTAGGAAGTGATGCAGGGCGATTCTAAACTTTATCAAATAATTCAATCTGCACTGACGAGGAACAAAGCAGCGTGGGACGCTCTGTTCTGCCCTAATCTACTTTCATGGCCCAGAGAAAGAAAAGAGTGTTAGCTGAACATTAATGCATATTAAACACACATTGCTAGTTGGTTGTACATGAAACATGTGCTTTGCATCAGCACCCCCTCCCCAGACCCCCCCCCCCCCCCCACACACACACACACACACACACACACACACATACACACACACATACTGTTACCGACTGAAAAACAATGTACTAGGCAACAGCAGTAAACCGTCTGGTGTGACCACAGCCACATTCCACAACCACAGAGCTCTTCCTGGTAGTTCCCTACAATTGCCCTGACTGGTGGTGAAGGTCATTCACTAAGCTGGCCATAACAGCTTCCTGTCACGTACATGTACTTCATGTCAACTCTTACCACCATCCTGCGAGCACCCAATCCCTCTCCCCACTGGGCACGACACGGTGCTTAAGAGCTGAGCCTCAAGAAAATGAAACAAAACAAAACAATGAAAGGCTGGATTTCCACGCCGACTCCTCTGTGAATATGAGTTACATTAAGCCACTTTTCACAGCAAAAGATTAGAGCCGGCCCATTCCATTCACCTGTGACCCACTAATACATTTGGATGATAATCTGCAGGTGGAGGTGATCGCCTCACAACCATTGACATTAGTGTGAGTGGAGGTGGGGGGGGGGGGGGGTGGCAGGTGGAGATGGGAGGTAGAGTACAGCACAGGAGTTCTTAATTAAATTTCCTATTGAAAAATGCATTACAAAATTGAACTGGACAAATCCCATCTTGAGAAAATTGGAGTGGGATTATCAACGTCTTAGCAGGGGATGACGCCACTTGGTGGGCCACTCCTGGTGGAAAACAGACCCTGACGCACGGCTAAAGCGCTGCTGCTAACACTAACAGAGGGCACTTCATCCCAGCTGTGCTCAATGCCAGGTAGGAAACATCTCAACAAGAGGCACGAGTCCAATCCATGAGTTTTAAATGTTTCATATGAATCTGTTGATTATGTATTATCCCATTCTTTCTTGTAATATTTTTAACATAACATTTTTATTAGAATCACAATGTACAATCTAACTACAATCTTACTATCTAATGTTGCATTCTTTCCTATTCAATTTAACACCCTGTAACTCATTTTAATGTCTATGTGTCAATGGCATAGCATGTGTATTTTTAAGGCATTATGGCATGAGGCAGTTCATGACTTGGGCCAGCCATGTACCACCATGTTCCAAAGCCATTCTCTAGCTTTAGCCTTCATCTGAACGGAGTCTGCAATAGCACACACTTTTCACCCTTGTTCTTGTTTCTTGCCTTGGTGCATAGTTGTTGAGTGCTGAATGATTAAAGTTGTATTATTGTTTTATGTTTTTTCCTTGGTCAGTCTTCAATCCAACCTTGTATTGTATTGTAAGAGCAAATAACTATCATTCTATTACTTTATTATTCAATACATGATGTTTTGGTTGATTAGAAATGTTCAGTCTGGTAACTGTAGTGTGATTCAGAAACGGTTGATTCTGTAATGGGATGTGTGCAGGGTTACTTGCATGGGATGGGATGTGGGCAGAGCCTCATGCAGCTCGGGGTTGCAGGGAAATGGCATCTCCTGCTGGCAGCTGCGCACTCACTTGGCCAAAGTCACAGCATTCTCAAATCTGTTTTCTTAATCGGCCCTCGTCCATCTTCACAAAACGCTCTTTGTGGACTTAAGTATTTTTTGAATCAAGAAAATATTAGACATTCTTTCATGAACACACACAGACCATTATTTTCATGAACCAGTTCAAATCTGCAAAACAGCCAAACAGGAGAATGCTGTGTGACGTATAAGAACCGGGGAGCTGTTCTGTTATGTGAGCTGATGTTCCACGCTGCCTCTAGCCTCCGGTGGACCCGAGTCTGTTCCAGCTCTTAGAGACGCTTTCAACCTGACAACCCTCGGAGAGCACCGAGAGTTCAGCTGCACAGTCAAAAATGTCTGCTTTAGCAGCGTTTAAGCGTACGCAGGACCGTTTGGAGCGAGGAGGCCCTTTGCCTGTTTGCTTAAATTTTTCATTGTAAAAAGCCTGCTGTTATTCTGTGGCAGGCCAACTTAACAAGACTTTCTGCTTAATAATAAAAAAAAAATGCCCGTCAGGAATAAAAAGCTGCGAGATACGAAGCCTTCCTTCCATGTCCGCACATAAAAACAGAAAAGTGCATGGGGGGGCGGTGTTGGGGGAGTTTGTTTTATTTGAGTGCTGATCTGGTCTGGCAGATGAGGGAGCGAGCCGCCGGCCGTTACTTGGCTGGCTTTGGAGGCAGGCCAGACTGCACGGATGTAAAACGGCGAAGCAAAGGGCGGTCATTTTTAACACTTAGCAGCTCGCTACAAAAAGCCCAAGCCGTTCCACGCGACATGTGTATATTAACACAACTCAATTGGCAATTTCCAGCAGTCCCATTTCACAGGAAGGTTATTTTATTGGCTCATAAGTATTGTGTATGCCCTTCACTACAGTATCCAGATAAGAGGCAACTCCACAGCTCAGACGAGTTCAGTGTTGTTCTGTTTCTTTGAGTAAACCAGCCTGACTTTGATGACAGGCTGTGGGTGTGGTAAGCTCATTTAAAAAGGGCTAGGGGCTGGCCACATAGGACTTACACCCATAAAAATGGGTTCTACAGATGACTTACTAAAGCTTTTGGTACATCAGCAGCAGATCAGTTCAGTTTGTAAGGTTTTAGTCATCAGGAGATGATGTGGCTGATGGGGGCAGCCGTAGCCTACTGGTTAGCGCTTCAGACTTGTAACCGGAGGGTTGCCGGTTCGAACCCCGACCAGTAGAAGGGCCCTCGAGCAAGGCACCTAACCCCTCACTGCTCCCCGAGCACCGTTGCAGGCAGCTCACTGCGTCGGGATTAGCGTGTGCTTCACCTCACTGTGTGCTGAGTGTGTTTCACGGATTGGGATAAATGCAGAGACCAAATTTCCCTCACGGGTGGGGGGGGGGGAGAGGGCACCAAGACCATCTCTTGTGGCAAAGGGCTAAGACCCTAAAGGGCTTTTATTGATCACACATAAACACACACACATAAGCACATACATACAGAGAGAGAGAGAGAGAGAGAGAGAGACAGTGTAGCTAAAGACATGAGGGAGGAAGAGTTGTGCCGACTCAGTTGTTCAGCTGATTGCTTTTTTCTGACTTCCAGTCCGGCCAACGTCTCCTCCTAATGACCATTATCAGCGCTCCGATGTAGGCATGTGTTCCAGCTGGAAGCGATAATAGCTACTCAGCGCAAGAAAGAAGACACAAGAGGAGATCACACTTCTGCTGCTCCCCACAACACAAAAGGCAATCGCCAATGCATGGCCGACACATCTCAACTGCTAATAGATCAATCAGAGGCCTGCCTGACTGCCATACAAACTCTGTGGATCTTCTGGCTGAAGCAATTAGAAGAGAATTACATAGGAAAACAAACCCTTAATAATCACCAGCCTCAATCATCCATTTAATGAGAGGAAGAGACAAAGGAGAGAGAGAGAGAGAGAGAGAGAGAGAGAGAGAGAGAGAGAGAGAGAGGGAGGGAGAAAGCGGAATAGCAAAAGGACAGAAATGGAGGAGATGAGATATGGGGGGAGAAGCAAACATGAAACTCGCCTGAATTAATAAGCGACAAAAGATGAGCCCTATCGGAGGAGCAGGACGGAGAATCAGCGGGTCTCCTCGCGGCCCCGCCAGGCCTCCGCGTGGGACACCACACGCACCAGGTGGGTGCCATCCATCAGCACGGTCACTCTCAATGACTTTGTGAAATTAAACGAGCGCGAATGATTGTAATTCATGTGGTGAGACATGCGAGGGGACCGCTGGGTGAGGCATGTGGTCACGTGATCCCTGCATTCACCTAGCCATCTCTCTCTCTCTCTCTCTCGCTCTCTCTCTCTCTTCCCTCCCTATTTCCCCTGGCAAGTGCAAGTCTCGTCTGCAGGGCTCTGATGATGATGATGCTGCTACTGCACTCCACTAGCAAACGCCAAGGTCAGTGATTTCGCTCTGCCGTAGATATTTGCTGCGAGATGCCCTGGATAAAAGCATGCTGATAAATAAATAACTTGCACGCAACGAGTTGCAGCTCCGCTTCAGCTCAGAGATGCGAGCCGGTTATGACAAGCTGCCATGCATGCTTCAGATTAGCTCAAGACTCTGTATCAGATTCCCATCTGCTTTATTTACAGCTCTGGATGATGCTCAGCACTTGGCCATATTTTATGATCCCGGCACTGTCAGCATTTGTCAGCATCCATATAGAGTTTTATGACCATGAGTTTGCTCTAGCCCGCGTCCTTGCTGTGCTATAGCCACTGCACTTCTATTAATGGCCTGCCATTCTATTGTAGCGTTCCCATTTTAGGATGGGGAGTTATTTTAAGGCACAGAGTGGCATGCGGGCACTAGGCGTCCCGGTCTCACTGGGGAATGCCATCATTGCCAGCATGTGGTTCACTAAACGCCAGCATCTTTTGGCAGCCCTCCCTGGTCCTTTCCTGTCGCAAACCCAACCTCTCCCGCGGGAGAGAAGCCAATTTTTAGGAATACCCTTTCTTGTCAAACCCTCCTTTTACCCCCTAAATAGAAAATGCTTTTTTTTCTTCTCCTCTCTCTCTCTCTCCCTCTTTTTGTTCGAAGTAGCTCACAAAGAAATTCTTGCATCTAATAGAAAAAAAGAATCTTCAAAAAAGTGGCGATGACAGACTGCGTGCGAAGCGGGTCGTCATGGAGAGGGATGATGAGGGGATGAGGGGGTGGTGGGAATGGGAACGTGTGCTTTTCAGGGGTTGACAGGGGCCTTGTTATCAGAGCTGGCACCTGCAAGAGGGCCAGAAGCCACGAGGAACGGGAACAGGCGGGCATGTGTGTGTGTCTTTCTGTGTGTGTGTGTGTCTGTGTGTGCGTGTGTGTGTGTGTGTGTGTGTGTGTGGTAGTGGTGGGGGGAGGTGTACTGAGCCAGAGCATAGCGGAGATTCCAGTAATTGGTTCCATTGACCCTTCTTTCCCTTCCCTACACCCCTACCCCACCCCTCAGACTAAACCCTTCTGTTTTCACTCCCTTTACTGTCCCCCACTTATCTCTGACAGCCTGGCAATGAGGCGCCCGATGGTAGCAAAGGCCTGCCGGGGAGATAGCAGCGGCGCGCACTAACCTTGGCCGACAGAGATTCCCTAGCACGGCCCTGCAGGTGACTAACTGAGCGAGCTGGTATTTGAATGGAAGCCACTTAGCATTTCACTGAGGAAGAAAACGGGCGCGGATAAGAGGGTGTGTGTGGCAGAGACAGTGAGCGAGAGGGTATAAAAGATGTCATAAAAGAGAATGGAGGCCGGCCTTTATTGGCAGTCAGTTTAATTAACCATGTTAATGAACAATTATGGCAAATTATTCTATTCCTCCCATTAGAATAGAAAATGAAAGACATTTACTGTGCACGGATATGGGTGGGGTAGGCACAGGCGCCAGGCCCCGACGTCCCACAATTCCAGCTGTGTTAAACAGCACTGAGGATATAATGGGCAGGTTACAGAGATGCAGAGGGCCCTGCTATGCTCCAATGCTCCTGGGGAGAAGACAAGACATCTGGAGCGAGAAACACAGGCCTTCCCTGGGGGATTTCCCCTTCAGAGGGGAACATGCCAGGAGGGTTCAGGAGCTTGACTGGCACCCCATCAGATGGTCTCAGGGCTCCAGAGTGGAACAACTAAGAGCCCTATTCTGAAGATTTAAAATGTGTGGTTTAAGTGCATTTAGATGGCAAAGTCCACTTTTTGATAGTAGACTAGTTTGATAGCAGAATAAATGATAAGATGCCAGGCACATGCTACTTACATTTGTTTTGAATTGTACTGAATGTGTTTTGTGCTGTGTGTTGTGTTTTGGGCGTTACATCCAATCCCATGCCGTCTCCTTTAAGAGCCACGAGCGATTTACACCATGGCCCATTGCTATTATGATGACAAGTGAACGCATCTCTTCATAAGGTCATGGGCGGATTATGAACTTTCAGGCCCCTGGGCCCAGATGTATTAAGGGCCCCCCACTTATTGTCGTATATGTGGGAGGGGGGTTAGCAATAGCATGTGGAAATATATACTATATTTTTTCTGACCAATGAAACAGATGTCCACAACTTGTCGCTTTCTTGGCCTTGGTACATATTTTCGGAAGCCTCTCTCTATGCTAGCTTAGTTACATCTAAGGCTTCATTCAGATGTTCAGTTGTCCAACACTGAGACAACACTTACTGTATACTGTCCATTCTAAAATGACAGTATATAGCAGCGTTTCTCAAACTGTGGGTCGCGGAGACATGCCAGGTGGGGCGTGAACTGACGTGTTTTTTTATTTATTTTTTATCTGTACGCTGGGCCCAGGTAGCACCCGATGCGCAATGGACGCACTGTGATATTCACAGGGAAGCGCTCGTGTCAAGGCAGCTTAGTTAGTCCCGAGGTGGCTTTCCCGAGGTAAAGTGCTGTCGCGCAGTATGAGCTCCGAGTCGCCTCTTCTTGGAGGAAGAGCGCATGTTTGAATCTGCAAGCACGTTCATTAATGAACATTTCTTGACGAAGCTGGCCCATCTTGGCGATATATTTGATATATCTTAGCGATACATTTGAGTTAAATGTCCAGTTACAAGGCAAAGACAAGCACCTACCTCACCTAACAAATAAGATTACTGCATTCACCAAAAAAACTTCAGTATGGGACAGGCGCCTCGATCGCGACAGTATTATGCCTTTGAGATTTCTGAGCGAAATCGCTGAAACGTCTGATTGGGAGGCACTCTTGTGATCCCATGTATTCAACAGTAGGCCTACATCACATCCCTGCAAAGTTTATTTCAAAAATATTTCCCAACCAGCAGTGCTCAGTATGACTGGATTATGGATCCATTTAATGCAGCATGTTGGCATTTCATTGAATATATTGTACAATGCTGTATAATGGCCTATGCTTCCCAATTGCTGGAAAACAGAAATATGTGTGTTATGTATTTATTTATTATTATATCTGCAGCACCAGCTGATTTTAACTCTGTTGAAGAGGATATATTTAGAACATTATTTCAATAAATTTGACAATTTTAAGCTTGACCTACCACTTTCTTAGAGCGATGAGGGACAGGTGGGGCTCGAGAATGCCCCCTCAAAGAAAAAGTTTGTAAACCACTGATCTAGTTTGTTAACTACCACAGTCACGAGTTGGGTCGGATAGTCTGTCATTTTTAAAAAGTGGGTCCCCAGAAAAAAAGTTTGAGAAACACTGGTATATAGTAACATTACCCAGGAAACTGAACATTAACCTGTCAAATGGGTTTACACCTGACCTTTCCACTGCTCAGGGACACAACCTGACTGCCAAATAGAAACCTGCCAATTCAGGAATTGACTCTGGCCCAAAATGTGTGTTTTATTTTGAACTGAATCCCAGTAGCAGTTAAGTATTGATCTCCAAGCTGTTTTAGAGTCCCCAATAAAACATTGTGTGCAATTGTGTTGCTTAAAGTTATTTCTTAAGTGTACAGCTATGGTGGACTCTATGATTCATCAGTGTAAGCATACATTGCTTGTTTGATAATCTAAGTTCAAGCTGACATGCCAGTATAGGTTTTGTTTTGTTAGATTAAAAGGACATCATGTGAATGTATATGCAAACAAAAGACACATCCACACCCACATCTAAACACACACAGACACACACACACACACACACACACACACACACACACACACACACACACACACACACACATAGTGCTGTGCCACTCATACCTTGTCAATAATTCCTGAAGTCATACTGCCATATCTCCTGTCTGACAGCCATTCAGCCATGGAAAACAGCTCTGGAAAAACAGCGGAAAGCTCTGGAAATCGCTGAGTCAGTTTCTTTTGCACATCATGGTTATTGACAGTGCGGATTAGCATGAGGGGGATTCTCAATACATCAGCAGTATATAACTGGAGAGATGGGTCCCTGTGGAGTATTCCCCTGTGAGTGTGTGTTTGTGTGTGTGTGTGTGTGTGTGTGTGCGGTGTGTGTTTGCGGTGTGTGTGTGTGTGTGTGTGTGTGTGTGTTTGCGGTGTGTGTGTGTGTGTTTTTGTGTGTGGGGGGGAGAGTGAGTGGGGAGTCCTCTCAGGAAGTGACAATAATTCCTCTGGAAAGGCATGCAGGAAGGTGAGAAGTGCTGTGAAATGCAAACTGCTCTAGGTGGCTTTTCTGGCCAGGTTGAATCTCAACATTTGTACTGCTCCCCTCCAATCACCCTTGCAATTTTACAGTAAAAAGAGACATGTTGTGAATCTGGGATCCATTTTAAAACGTCACCGTTGCACCAAACTGATTGAAGGCTGTTTTCATCCACCAGGTCATGAAAAGACTTTTACATGCTTTTGTATTAAGATTTATAGTGTATCCAAATCCCTTTATTCCTCTCTCTCTCTCTCTCTCTCTCACATACACACACACACATACACACACACACACACACACACACATACACACACACATACACACACACACACACACACACTCCAAAACATAGCAGTTTGCACGCCCACTGATTACTTCATGTATTATGTGTTGTGAGTGAGCGGCAGCAGTGACAGGTTTAGAGGAACAGAGGGTGACGTCTCCCATCCAGCTCCAAGCACAAAGGGAGACGAAGGAGAGGTGATCAAAGCCACAGTCAGTCTGCAGCCCTCTGTCAGCAGAGAGGGAGGGGAGGGTGGAAGGAGAGGGGGAGCAAGAGAAAGAGAGGATGGAGAGGTAGAACTGGTGGAGAGAGGGACAGGTTTGACAAGGGGGGGGGGGGGGGGGTTGGAGGTTGGAGGGGGGTTGTTGGAGGGGGTGTTTGTGTGTACCTATGTGTGAGCATGTGTGTGAGTCCCTCATGCGTTTCCCTATGTGTTTGTGCATTTGTGCATGTTTTTGTGTGTGTTTGTGTGTGTGTGTGTGTGTGTGTGTGTATGTGTGTGTGCGTGAGTATGTGTGTCTGTGTTTGTGCGTGTGCGTGTGTATGTGCGTGCATGTGTACGTGTGTTGTGCTGATTGCAATCATCCCTCTCTGAAACCCAAGCACTCTCTCCATCCACCCCACTGTGTCTCTCTTCTGTCATAAAGGATGCATCTGAATGCGTTCTGCCTCTCTGGCCATTAATGCACACACGAGTGGCCGCTCCTTCAGTCACACAGACGATCAGGACCAGATTGGACCAGGCTCCGCTAATGGCACTCTCTTACTCCAGTAAAGCGGTCTGAAGTACAGAGATGATGAGATGCTTGAAATGTGACACACTATCAGACGCACACAGGCACAGACAAAGCCCAGAACATGAAACAAACAGCAGTGCATGAAAAATGCTCTGTGAGCAAGGGGCAGTACATATGTGCATGTGTGTGTGTGTGTGAGTGTGTGTTTGTGTTTGATAGGGCATGCAACTGCTTTCCATTTGATGATCATGTGCCACCATTAGTTCAGCCCTCCCCCTTCACAGCCTCATCTTCATAAGGGGGAAGTGAGGGATATGAGGCAGATTAAAACTAATGGAAACTCTTATCGCTGCAGCCCATGCCTTCCTGTGTCTCTCTCCATGGCTGTCTTCCCTTCTTCATGTCTACTGTACGTCCACACTCTACTGCGGCGCTTCACCAGAGAGGAACTGAGTAAGGCCAGTGCGTTTGCTGGTCCCCCCACAGGTCCTCTTCACAGTGAACATGCCTATGCGATGAGCTGAGGTCCAGCAGCACTCAGGAGCGCTTCAGCGTTTGGGCTTCTCATGTTCCATTTGCTGCATCCCGTCCTCACTTGGCTAATTCCCATTCCCATTGAAACGCTGGTCGGCGGTGTGTGCAGCAGGCGTGGGGACAGATCTTCCTCATTAACGCGCACCTGCACATCCATCCCAGTCACGTGCACGGCACGCTCATGAAGTCGGTCACGTGCACGCTTACAGAACCGCGCTGGGCTAATTACACGCAGCGAGCGCTTGGTATGAAGAGAGCACCGCATTCTCTCCAGAGGGGCCCAGGCATCAGCTCACATCAACAGGTGATTCATTACATTTAAATGTTTCATGTTTGGTGCTGAGGAGCTCTCTAGCGCTCAATAGTTTTATATTGCTTGTTAATACGGCTGTTGACATGGGAGTTTTCATTGCGGGCATTTGCTGCAGGAGCTTAATTGATTCCGAGGCTGTGGATCCTCAGCAGCTCTGTGCCTGTGTGCAGGCGCGAGCCTCCAAGCCTCCCGGCCGACCCTTAAATGCATATATTAGAGCAGTGTCCCCCAGAGGCACACGCCGCCTCATCCGGTACAGCCCCCGAAGCCTTAAACGCTGCCAATGACAAAAGCAATACGGCAACCGGCGCGGCGCAATCCCCTTTGATTCCACCATAAGTCACCAGAGATCAGGAGACATCTCCAGGATAGAGTCGGCGTGGGACAGACAACCACGCGCAAGTTTCTGCGACGCATGGACAGTTGACGGGGGAAAAAGGAGGGCCCTTCCTCTGGTTGCCATGGAGATGACCGACCCCTCCCGATGGCAGCAGCTCAAGTCCACTCAGAGAGACCGAGCCGTGTCCCCCCTGCTTTACCTCCGCCCTCTCCATCCGTCTCTCTGTTTTTCGGGCGGTCTGGCGTGTGCTTCTCACATATTCATGTGGCTCGGCAGGGGCCGCCGCTGCATACGGAATGGGAAGGCTCCGGGCGAAAGGGAAATCATCTCGGAATGAAACGCTCCCTTTGGAATGTAAAAAATCAGATCAGCATGCAAAAAACACAATTCTGCCTTTTTCCACATGCCTCTCTCCTCCTCTTTCCTCCTTCTAACACTTCACCAGAAACCTATTGCCTAAAAATGAGATATTAAGAAGACAGAGAGAGAGAGAGAGAGAGAGAGAGAGAGAGAGAGAGAGGGAAGAGAGAGAGAGGGGGGAGCGCACTCATTTCCCCTTCTGTAAGGTGCTGAAGCAGGAGAGGCTTTACCCACTGACTGGTTCAGTGTGCCATTCAAAAAGCCAGCGCTGTCCTGGGGCCAAGGGGCTGTGACTGTTCCGCTCCAACAGCCCAACGAACAGCAACAGATTTCCAAAACAATGGCCTTTATATCACACAAACCACAGCACAGCCAGTCAAACACAAACAAACACAAATGAGAGCACACACACATAAATGCGTATGCGGGCAGCAGACATGAACAGGCATATGCACAAAAATACAGACACGCACACATACAGTACAAACGTGTGGAAGAGGGCAGCCGTGGCCTACTGGTTAGCGCTTCGGACTTGTAACCGGAGGGTTGCCGGTTCAAACCCCGACCAGTAGGCACGGTTGAAGTAAGGCACCTAACCCCTCACTGCTCCCCGAGCGCCGCTGTTGTTGCAGGCATCTCACTGCGCCAGGATTAGTGTGTGCTTCACCTCACTGTGTGTTCACTGTGTGCTGAGTGTGTTTCACTAATTCACGGATTGGGATAAATGCAGAGACCAAATTTCCCTCACGGGATCAAAAGAGTATATATACTATACTACTATACTATACATTTACACAGACAACAGGGTTCCCACTCTAAGTCAGATGTAAAATTTGATGACTTTTCCCTGACGAAAAACATGAATTTCCATGAGCTACTATAGAATGAATCGTACAATATACTGACCAAAGATTTCAGAGTAGCCGCGTAGCGTTCAAGAATATGTGACTTTTATAGAGTGGGAGATGAATAAATGGGCATTGAATAAGCACAGTTGGTCTAACCACAACCACTCAAGCAAGCAGTAAAGCTAAAATATATACCAATTCTGCACGGACATAATACTGTATCTGCATTAATGTATTTTGACAAGTACATTTTAAACTGCTATAACCAAATTCCCTGATATTCCATGACTTTGCCCCACAAATGATAAAATTCCCTGACTTTCCATGTCTGGAATAGACTTCCATGATATTCCAGAAATTCCATGACCCGTGGGAACCCTGAGACAAATATATACACACACAAACAGGCACTCCTAAAAAAAATACAGATACGCACATATTCAAACATGTGGAAGAAGGCAGAGACAGACACAGGCATTCACACACGCACACACAAACATTAACACACACACACACACAAAGGTATGCAGTTATCCACAAACACACCGAAAAACACACCACAAAAATGCAAGCATTCCCTAACCCAGCCAGACATTAAAGCCTGTTCATTTCCTTTGCTCCTTCCTAAAAGGGGCCCTCAATTACGGGCAAGTGGCTGGTTTTGGCCTCTGTAGCTGCTGGAGTGGCTGGACTATGGCACGGTCAGAAACGTATAACAAGCTCTCCCCGAACCTCACACGGCCAGCAGGAGTGAGAGGGGAAAGCTCAACATAAGCTCACACCAGCAGTTACTCACACTCAAGAAGATGGAGGGAACTGGCAGGATTGGTGTGAACAGTTAGAGGAGTGAGAGACAAGAGAGAGAGAGAGAGAGAGAGAGAGAGAGAAACTGTGTGAGGGAGGAGAGAATGAAATGTGAACTGGAGATGGAGAGATAGTTTGGCACTCCCTTCCTCCTAAATGATACAGAGGCAATGAGGCCTCCTCTCTGAGCCATCTCCATGTGCTCCAGCAGCAGGGGGTCTGCCACAGCCAGACCAAGAGCACAGCGGGACGACCAGGGCCACAATCCAGCCCTTCTGCACCGCCACCACCTCCACCACCTCCACCACCACCACCACAGCCCAGTCAGCCATACAGACAGAGAGGAAGAGACATGGAGAGAGATGGAGAAGATGAGGAGGGAAGGAGGAGCCAGGAGGAGCAGGTGGGAGCGTCAAATATGCCTGCATGGCCAAGATCAGAGAGAGAGAGGGAGAGAGAGAGAAAGAGAGAGAGAGCTGAGGAAAGAAGGGTAGAGCACAAAGACAATGTGAAGGAGAGCGATAGGATAGGAGGAGATTACTGAGGAGGAGAGGAAGTTGAGGAGGATGTGAAAGGACAGGTGGAGGAGCGCTAATGAGGCTGGCGATTTATACGGCTGCAAGGCCCATAAAGCACAAGCCCTGGAGAGAGAGAGAGAGAGAGAGAGAGAGAGAAAGAGAGAGAGAGAGAGAGAGAGAGAGAGAAGGGGAAGAAGAAAAAGAAGAAGAAGAAGAAGAAGAGACAGCTGATGGATGGTCTCCAAAGTCTCTTCACTCATGTTTCAACAATAGATCTGTAAATAATCTGCTTCTTTTGCCTGTCTGCCGCTTTTGTTGTTTTTTTGGAAGGGAAGATCAAGATCAATCTTCAGGCAGCTATTGGGAAGTAATTAACTGCTGTGTTTCCACATATCGTCTTTACACAGCTTGAACAGACTCTTCATTGCTGAAACACAACACCTTCTAAAGTGTCAGTAAAGTAATGGCTTTGTCTGTTTGAATGTTACTGATGGAAATTGCATGTTGTCTGTTAATTACTGGCTTATAATTCCTTTCTGTACCTTCAACATGACCAATTATACACATTATCCTTCAGTGATTCACATTACTCGAATAATTTGCACGCCCTACCAACTAAACTGTAAAATTACAGAATAAATCAGCCGTGGCCTACTGGTTAGCGCTTCGGACTTGTGACCGGAGGGTTATCGGTTCGAACCCCAACCAGTAGGCACGGCTGAAGTGGCCTTCAGCAAGGCACCTAACCCCTCACTGCTCCCCGAGCGCCGCTGTTGTTGCAGGCAGCTCACTGCGCCGGGATTAGTGTGTGCTTCACCTCACTGTGTGCTGAGTGTGTTTCACTAATTCACGGATTGGGATAAATGCAGAGACCAAATTTCCCTCAAGGGATCAAAAGAGTATATATACTTATACTTACTTATACTTAAATACAGCAGAAAAAGCAACATCCTTTACCTGACTAAGTTTTTCTACTAAGAATTTCTGTTTTTCTTTCTTTTCTCAGGCACATTTTAGTTTTAAGTGGTCTTAGTTGATGTAACATCATGCCTGAAAAAAGTGAATTTATAACAGTTTCCTTCAGCTCTTCCAACGTACGGCAGCGTTATCCCTGACAGTGCTGCTGCAGGTCGGACTGATAGATAGATAGATAGATACTTTATTGATCCCCAGGGGAAATTCAAGACAGGACTGCAGAGGCTGTGTGAGTGTGCTGCTGTGACATGACTGCAGTGCAGTGAAGAAACGCCGGACTGCGGCCGCACTCTTCCCAAGGATTGCGCCATTAATCCAGCCCTCGCCTGGATCGTTAGGGCTGTTAATGCGGCCCGTGTTGAGCCATTAGACGCGGACTCCTCCGGGTCGCGCTTGAGAGGAGCCGTGAGTGAGTGCCTCGGCGCGCGTGGCCAGTTGCTGGGGCTAACCAGCCCCCCAGCAGTCCGGCTGTACTTCCTTACCTGCCTCTGTCGCCACCAGTGAGCCGGAACACTCAACACTGTGTCGAGGGGAGGACAACCCACCCGCTCTGCATACTGATAAACAAAACCGATTGTGTAACACTGCAGCTAGAGCTCAAGTTGTCGCTGTGCTGTCGACGTCTGGATATTGGCCTCCTCGACGGATCCCAGGGCTCAAACAGAACAACTGGGCTCATGGATGTCTGAGGAATTCATCACTTTCTCGGTTACACTTTACTTGAGAGTATCAACATAAGAGTGACATGACACTGTCATGAATGTGCCATAAACAAGTCATAAACTTTTATGACATAACACTTCTGTTATTAAGATACTCGTTTTCTGTCATAACAAGTTAGGGTTAGGGTTAGAGGTTAGGATTAGGGTGCATGTGTCATGACAGTGTCATATGTTCATGACAGTATCATGTCACTCTTATGTCGATACTGTCAAGTAAAGTGTTACCCCTTTCTCTATAAATGAATCACAAAACCTCACACCTTCAGAAAAACAAGCAAGTCCTCACAGAACACAACTCATTAAACAAACACAGTAGATGTTCTTCTTCTAGGGTCTGAGTATTTGCTGAATGCAGTTCTCTGACTCTGACTTCAGCGCAGTCCAATTCTGGCGTGAGGATACCCATTGCACCAAGTTCTTGACGACTGTGTCGCATGTGAATTTTCCACACACTATTCAAAATAAATCTTCACTCCAGAGGCCCTCACGGCCTCATTCTGACATTGGACCCAAATGGTTTTTAATGCCACGCACGACGTTCTGACCACTAAGCACAAACAGCGCATATGACACCCCATGCCGGGCTGCCATGATGCCTTAGTGGTGTTTGGATGCGTATGGAACTAACGCTGAATAATTATTCCAACTGGACGGAGGCAGCGTGTGCTTAGATTAGATTCCGTATGACCGTACGAAATGCCACCAAGTTTGGGATCTGAGCAAATACGGCAGAATGGTCCATGGAAGGGCGATGCTGTTGGGTGATTAGTGCCGTCCACAAAAGTGTAGAAGGCAGGAGTTGCTTTTGCAGTGACAGCAGAATGTAGCACTTCCATGATGCAGAGTTATGAAGTGTCTGCAGTGAAAGTCTTGTGGAAGCATTGAGTTCAGGGATGTAACACAGGTTCTGTGACATTAAAACAGGATGTCTTTCGATTTTCCTTTACATACCCGCTTTAGGTTTCAACAGATATGCGAGTGTGCTTGTGTGACCATGTGTCTTTTTACTATTCCATCAAAGTGCTCTCTCTCTCTTCCTCTCTCTCTCAGTGTGTGTGTGTGTGTGTGTGTGTGTGTGTGTGTGTTTGTGTGTGTCCGTGTACATGAATGTATTTTGCAAGCATTTAGTAATAAGTGAAGCGCACTCAGAGAGGTTAAAAATGAGAGACGAGAACACAAGCAGAAATCTCTGCATGACTGCCTCAACATAACTCTATGCTCACTCTCACTCTCACACACACTCTACACACATGTTCTTCCCTATCCAAGTAAGATAATGTTTTGCTAGTGCACAAACACACAAACACACAAACAAACACAACTGCCAAAAACAAAGCTACAAAGCCAAACACAAATGCATGCAGTGTCTTGATTTCAAATATGAGCTTGTTCAAAAAAACTTCTGTTTTTCACCTCACCTTCTTTCTCCCAAAGCAATATAAACCACATAAAGATACTAATTCCTTGTTCACTCTTTGTCTTGAACACAACAGACTCAAAATATATCACCCAAAATAGCAGAACATAGGCCCTTTCCTTAATCCAACCGAGGTCGACTTGTTAACTGATAATGTAATGAACTCATTACGCTCAACCCTTGATTCAGTAGCACCACTAAAAAAGAGAGTAAGGAAACAAGTAAGGCGTGCTCCATGGTCCACCACACAGACAAAAACCCTCAAACAAGCAGCGCGCAAATTTGAACAAAAATGGCGTACGTACTACTAAATTGGAAGTCTTCCGCCAAGCATGGAAAGATAGCCTTATCACCTACAAAAAAACACTCAACGAGGCTAAGTCAACCTACTATTCCTTGCTGATCGAAGAAAACAAAAATATCTCTTTACCACAATTTCACGCCTGACGAAGAGCCACACTGAAGTAACCGAATCTATCCCTATATGCCTAAACAGTAATGACTTCATGAACTTTTTCAATGACAAAATTGAAACAATTAGAGATAAGATTAATAACCAATCAGTCTCACCAGATATTTGTACTCCATTGCTGAACGGTAGCCAAAACATAATTAAATCACAGATGAGACGAACAACTTTGAATTCATTTACACCTATCGACATATTAGACCTCACCTTCACAATTTCCTCATCAAAATCTACAACTAGTCTACTAGATCCTATTCCTACTCATCTTCTGAAATCTGCTCTCCCTTTCTTGGATAATGCTTTGCTCCAGATCATAAATAATTCACTGCTATCAGGGCATGTACCACAGTCGTTTAAGTTATCTGTTATTAAGCCATCCCTCAAAAAACCTACCCTTGACCCTAACAGCCTGGCCAACTATAGGCCTATATCTAATCTCCCTTTTCTGTCGAAAATACTAGAAAAAATTGTGTCCAAACAAATTAGTGCCTTCTTACATATGAATAAAATCCAAGAATTATATCAGTCTGGTTTCAGAGCTCACCACAGTACTGAATCAGCCTTAGTTAAAGTTTTTAACGACCTCCTCATTGCTGCCGATAATGGACATATATCAATTTTAGTCCTCCTGGACCTCAGTGCTGCCTTCGACACCATAGACCATGACATACTACTTCACAGGCTTGAGCATTTGACTCAGCACTCGCTTGGTTTAGATCATACCTTTCTAACCGCAGACAATTTGTACAAGTCCACAATAAACCGTCTATCCAGACTATGGTAAAATATGGGGTGCCCCAAGGCTCAGTACTAGGGCCCCTGTTATTTTCTCTCTATATGCTTCCCCTAGGCTCTGAAATTAGGAAACATGGCATTAAATTTCATTCTTATGCAGACGATACACAACTATACCTTCGACTATCGTCATCCACAAGTGTTAAAAATCTAGGAGTTACAATTGACCAAGACCTATCACTAAGTAATCACATAAAACAGATTACCAAAACTTCATTCTATCACCTAAGGAACATTTCAAAGATAAGGAACTTATCCTTACCAGATGCTGAAAAATTAATCCATGCTTTTGTAACCTCAAGAATTGATTATTGCAATAGTCTGTATGCTGGCTGCAATAACACCTGTCTAAAGAGCTAACAGCTTATACAAAATGCAGCTGCTCGCACACTCACTAGAACTAAAAAATATGAACATATTTCCTGGCATCTCTACATTGGCTGCCTGTTAAAAGTCGCATTGACTTCAAAATATTACTTCTAACGTACAAAGCCATTAATAGCCAGGCACCAGAATATATTAAAGATCTCCTAGTCCCATATAACCCGCCCAGACCGCTACGATCACAGAATACTGGCCTTGTAATTCCAAGAATCTCAAAAACGACAGTAGGTGGCAGAGCTTTCAGCTATCGCGCACCCCTCCTCTGGAATAATCTCCCTTCCTCAATTCGATTAGCAGACACCCTCCCTATTTTTAAGTCTAGACTTAAAACATACCTCTTTACTGCCTCCCATAGTTAGGTATGGTGCGGTGTGGAACTTCACCAATCTCGGGGATTTTGGAATGGACCACCCTGCTGAGTCCTCCTGTGACTGGCACCCTAGTCGCGCATGAGATGGTGGTCACTGACCATACCTGCGCTGGTGTCGACTACCCCTCACCATGCCTTAGTTATGCTGCTATAGTATAGTGCTGTCATGGACTTCTCATGTGCCACGCCGTACAACCCCCCCCCCTCTCCTCTCTCCCCTACTGTCTTTCTCTCAACTCTCCCTCTCTTGCCCATTCTCACTATGATTTACTGTAACAATATATAGCACCACTGATCACTTCTTGACATTAACCACATTGATTTCAAGTTATACTAACCCATTCTACATTTCTCTTTCTTCTCCCTTACTGTACCTCACTTGTGAGGTATATCATCACCAGTCATCAACCATCTGTGTGCCTGGCCCTCCTCTTACCCATCCCACCTGAAGTCCCATCCTTGACTGCTGTATTACTGTCCCCCTACCTGGATTCCTGGCCCGTACAGTCCCATCACCTGCCTATGAAAACTCTGCCCGGATTCTGGCCTGTCTGCTGACCCTCCACTTGCCCCCTGACAACTTTCTTTCCTGGACAATTCCGACGCCGGACTATTGCACTTTCTCTCACTAAATCATGATTAATGCTTTATCATACCGGAGACGTAATCATCCCACCTCTTGTAACTTTCACCTCAGGTGCTTTAAACACCATGTCCTATTCTCCACACCTGACTGTCATATGCATTTGTCATTGTTTACAGACCTTACTGTCCGTATTGACCCTAGGCAGATGGGTCAGGCCCTTGAGTCGTGGATCTGCTCGAGGTTTCTTCCTATATGTATCTCCAATTCTAGGGAGTTTTTCCTCGCCCCTGTTACCCATGGGCCTTCCTTCTTTCTTTCTTCCTTTTCTTTTCTCCCTCTTTTCTTGCCATGATACATGTGTAATGTTTTGGCGCTATATAAGCACAATAAATGAAACTAGATGTACCGCGTAGCGGTACAAAATATGACCGCCGCTCAGTCCTGCACATCCATTCCGCGAAAATAAATCATATTAATGAATTTGTCTCCATCTTCTACTCCATCCCCCACTCTTGAAACTTTTGTGTATGCTTGTTTGGAATGTGTGTTTGCACACATTCCGCTAACAAAGTAGCCTACTGGCGCTGCAAAGGTGAATAGATTTGTTTCTGGGCCAAAAAATCTGTAACATTGTTATAAAACCTTTAAAATCTCTAAACAATCACAAGTAGGGCAGTTCATCATAGTCCATCCATTGCAACTGGACTGATGAAAGGTACACCTGTAGGCTACATTGTATTTGGGAAAAGCAGAAGGTAGCAGCATAATGTATTTATTTATTTATTATTAAACTAAAACAATCCCTGTCAGTTCCATGCAGTTTTCAACAGCTATCAAGAAGAGAGGTCATGTCATGGATTTTTGTGAATGTTTCTTCTTCTACATATGCATAGGTTTAGTCATCTAGTTCAAATTATATTCAGCTTTATTGTCAATGCACAAATTAAATACCAGTAGTCTAAAACAAAATGCCGTTTTACCCAGTGGTGCAAATAACTGACATGTCCAAAAGGGCCTTCATGAAATGCGTTGCGAGACTGTTCATACACATTTTAACGGGCAAAGTTGAAGAGCTACTCTCCGTTATTGTTTGTGCAAATAATATGCTGATTCATGTTCCCTTGCATTTTGCAACCATGAGGTCCATGGTTAAGCTCAATCTTTTGACGCAATCTTTTGATTTTCACCCAGCCTAGTCCATGGTAGGCGCCCGATAGAAATATTGTTTAATTTTGCGATTGAGATATCCACGCACTGGCGCCCCCCCTGCGACGTGTTCGCCCCCCGGTTTTAGAGCTATTCTAAATGCAAAAATGCATAGACATTGCATGACAAAACCGTGACTGTTAACAAACTATAAGCTATATAAGGTAGGCCCTATGCTAGGCCTATTACACAACACAAATTGTCACCAGGCTATGCTGGCGACCCAAATAAAATCTCCGTTGGAACCAATGGCTTACACCTTACAGTATCAAGCTGCCACCTCTTGGCGAAAAGTTAATAGTTTTGCATATCAGTAGTAATACATTTCACGTAGCTGTGAATCACGGAAAGGGCGAATGAAGTGGACACTTCTAAATGGAACCCAACCCACTGTACAGTAACTCAAGGTCTGTGGCTAAAGCAGCCATAATGAAAGCGTTATCATTGTTTGGATACTTCACACACACGTGTTTTTTAATCGCATAGACTACAACTACCAAGCTGGAATCAAAGCACATCGACTCCCCTCTCACACCCTAAACACGCACTTCGAACAAACAAAAAGCGCCTCAGTCTCACGGAATAGCCATAGGCAAAACTGTATCTGACCGGTGTAACGTTGGTACTAGATCATCCATCGCAAAGAATGATTTTTGTAGCACGTGCAACAAATATGTGTAGGTACAGCCCTGCCCTGAATACATCTCAACGTGCGCTCTAAAACATCTGGTTTAAATGGAGATGTAGATCATCACGGGATCGATCATAGACAGGTAATCTTTCAGGTAGCCTAGGCCTATATATTTTCCATTAAAAAACCATCACGTAGCGAACGTGTTGTGGCTAACTCACTTAGCTCCTGTTAGTAGCCTAGGTTATGGTCATAAGCAAATGAGATGACAGTCGAAAGATACAATTAGGGCTGTTATCGATTTGCTTGGTAGCCTATAAACGCATTTATGGTTTTCTACAAATACATCAATAATCAAATTGGCCTCCATCACTCAACCATGCTAACGGTAACATTATTTTACCTACGTTCTGCTATTGATAGGATTAACGTAGCCTACCTGCAGTAAAAAACAAGCATGTCCGATAAACATTCTCAGATTTATTTCGGCTTCAAGAGGAAATGGGAATTACATTTCATGCAGAAATCATCCTACCCTTAGACGTTCTCTGCGGTAAACTACTGTAGCCTACAGTCTTGTCCTTGTAGGAAGCATAGTGTCTTTCTAACCCACTTTAGATTAACTTCCAACAAAATTACGTCTCACTGCAACGATGCGCCATCTAGTGGACAAACGACTACTTATCGCCAATACTGGAAATGCAGCCATGATGATGATGATGAATATTTATTTTGGCTTTCTTTTAATCCTACTGAATTTGTAATTATGTATCAGCCGTTCTAATACCGATAGTATGTGGGTGCCTGTGTGTGTGTGTGCATGTGTATATGTGTGCACCACCATCTACAGGCCAATGAGTGTAGAGTCACTAAATGTACACATAACTTAATTTTTTAGACCCCCCCATGGATGAAATTCTACGAAACTTGGCATACCCCCATAGAATGTCAGGTTAATCATACACATAAAATTTGGTGCAGTTCTGAACGTCTTTACTGAAGAGAGGGGCGATTAAAGCAGAATGATATTGCATTTTCATTTTTTACCGGGGGGGTGCAAATCACAAATGAGTGATTATGGGCTAAGTTGATGTGGGCCCTTGAGACCAACATACCATAAAAATTTCTTCATCCTCGGTGCCACGGTTCAGGTAGTTATTTAGGAAAAACTGCATTTTTTGGGTTTCGGGGGGCCCAGCGCGGAGGGGGAGTGGCCCCCGGGGACCAAACGAAATTTTTCCGTAAAAGTCTAGTGGGGCTACATACCCACCAAATTTCATGTGCCCCGGTGTTTCGGTGCCCCGGGTATCGTTGACCAAAATTTCAGGAAGTAGATGACGGGAAAAAAAAAAAAAAAAAAAAAAAAAAAAACTTTGACAATCCCTATATGACCGCTTCGCTAGCTTCGCTAGCGGCGGTCATAATGATCTGTTTCAGTATTTTTTTGTGGGTTGTTTTTCTGTGGGTTGTCTTACTGTTAAATTGTCTTAATTTCCTTGCAGAACTACCTCTTGACTAAACAAGACATGTCAACCTACCAGTGCATCATAACATGTCAAAACATATCTCTGTGCCACTGTAAATATTTTTCCAATAAATAGTGTGCCATCTTGGCATCATCTTCACATACAGCATCAGAACAGGTTGCTTACAGACACAGTTTGACACTCGGAACATACACCAGCATTACGGTTTTTGTTTCTCTCATGCAATAACTGAAAATGGTAACAATCTTGCCTCTATTCACACTGTTCTTGAGGGCCAATGAAGAGACGGTTTCAGTAGCATACTCCCTCCAGTCTCTCTCATTCAAGTTAAGGGTCAGGGTGTTGGACTGGACATGATGGATGACTTGGTTGAACCTTTTCAGAGCTACAGGTGTTACAGTGCCCTCCACGTGTATTGGCACTCCTGGTAAAGTTGAGTAAAAAGAGGTGTAACAAGTATCTACTTTTTATAGCCATTCCTTGACGACAATTAGCCTGGCTAGCGCCACCACTTCTCAATGAGACGTGGTCTGGGAACCAAACGTTCATTTTCTCGTATTTGAAAAAAATGCCCAGATCCGTTTATTGGGTGCCACGGATGTCTATCAAATGTGTCTGTGCATAGCTCATCATCGTCTTGCTTTCCCCCTTGTTCTGTGATTGGTCTCCTATCTCAGGCGAAAATTTGCTCCATGGTCTCCAGGCTGCCTTGAGAGCGTGAATCAAATCGAGCGCAAGGCAGCATGGGAACACCCAGGCTAGACGACAATTTGAATCGATTGTATTCTCTTTTTTTACCTATGTTGAAAAATCTATACCTTAGTGAACCAGGAAGTCATGGATTACTGTTTGAAAGTTCAGACACATTGATTTACTTAAAGAAGTTGAATATAAATGGAAGAAAGCTTCTGTCACATTTTGTTTTTCTAGAGGTGCCAATCACAGTAGCACATGTGTGTTGTTATGTTTTTTCTCAGAATAAATGTGCTTCCCTTTACTTCACCAGGAGTCCACTAAATGAGGAGGGCACCTGTACATGCTGTCTATCTATCTATCTATCTATCTATCTATCTATCTACATAGCCCAAATACCTGTGCTAGTTTATCCAATATGCCTGGGTAGATGATGAAAATATATAATTATACACTGTGTGACTAACACTTGTAACTATTTAGGGTAACGCTTTAGAATAACGTGTGCTTATTAGGTATTAACAGTGCATAATAAGCAGTTAACAATTCATTACTAACAGTTAGTTAACTGTTGTTATCCTTTAATAACATTAACTAACTGTTAGCATGCAGCTTGTAAGTGTTAATAAGCAGCCTTTTAAGTTACTTACAAGCATATTTGTTAACAGTTGTAAGTGTCAACAAGCAGCTTGTTAATGCTTGTCAATGGTGTATAAGACAAAGAGGTGGATAACTAATACGCTTATAAGACCTTTCTTACCTATTTGTAGTAAATTTTGCAGCCCCCCAATCTAAAGCGAGGACCATGTAGCCTATAGTTCCACAAGCCCAACCTTCTATCTCTTTATATACTGTATATCTCTATCTAGCTTGGTTTAGCTGTGAGAAATGCACCTTCAAAATTGTTGCAGTGAGCAGGAATCGAACCCCGGTCTCCCACGTCAAAGAGTGCATCACTACTTGTTGAGCTACATTACTGTTCCTAATTCTCTGATGAAGATATACAGTATATAAAGAGATAGAAGGTTGGGCTTGTGGAACTATAGGCTACATGGTCCTCGCTTTAGATTGGGGGGCTGCAAAATTTACTACAAATAGGTAAGAAAGGTCTTATAAGCGTATTAGTTATCCACCTCTTTGTCTTATACACCATTGACAAGCATTAACAAGCTGCTTGTTAACTTTACAACTGTTAACAAATATGCTTGTAAGTAACTTAAAAGGCTGCTTATTAACACTTACAAGCTGCATGCTAACAGTTAGTTAATGTTATTAAAGGATAACAACAGTTAACTAACTGTTAGTAATGAATTGTTAACTGCTTATTATGCACTGTTAATACCTAATAAGCACATGTTATTCTAAAGCGTTACCCTATTTAGTTTGTGTTTTTGTGACCAGGCAATGTTATGTTACTTGCTGATTATTTTTCTATGTCCCACTATCAATTTATGTCCACTAGTTGGGCACTATAAAGTATAAATTCTATAAATGGCACTATAAATGATACATTCCAACATCTGGCTGGCCTTTTGCTATTGAGTTACAGCAAGCAACCGCCAGTACAATGTCAAAGAGGTCATATTAAGCTTCATATTCATATCCATGCAACAATAGCTGGACTATGGACTATATGGCAAAAGGTGATATGTTCTAGTGACTAGTGAAATTATTATGGGAGGTCATTTTTTCATCCCGAAATGACATGCTACTGACCCAAGCCAACCTTACGAGGTGAAGCCTACTCACAGTATTAGCAGATTTGTCCTTCACATCGTAGACGCTGAGTTTGATGACTGTCTCCTCCAAGATGGGGCACTGTGGTGGGAACGTCACCCCTGTCAGGAACAGAGGGTCTCTTGTTCCCTGGAAGAGGGGGAGGGGAAGAAAAAGGGGGATGTGTGTTTAGAAGGGAGTGGGCTGAAGTTGGGGTGGGGTAAGTGAGCCAACAGCTGCACACAGGCTGCCAGCCACACATGCTGCCCTCCACCCCACGCCACCCTGTCCACTTCTCACCCCCACCACCCGCTCTGTGCGCCTCCATCCCAATCTGGCAGATGGGGGGATCACAGGCCTGCTCTCGGGGCCAAGCCTGGGGCCGTAGTACGCCAGATGACCAGGCTCGGAGTGAGCCAACCAGCATGGCACAGACAGGGTGTGGTGGGGCGGCAGTCACACGGTGCATGGGCATACAGTATATACACACTCAAATGCACAAAGACAAATACAAATACTGGCTGTAGAAGAGCACACATATCCACTGGCTCACTTTCTCATTCTC
>NW_027468663.1:39499497-39501997 GCF_046254945.1 Alosa pseudoharengus
TCTGCATAGGCACACGCACGCACGCACACACACGCATGCACACACGCACACACGCACGCGCACACATAGCTCCACATGTGTTTTGTATCCTGTGATACCATGCAGCAGCTGCAGGCTGGTATCCTGGGACTGTGCTGTGGGGTCTATATTGAACTATAAAGAAGGGGGCTGACTTCTGTCATTCACTTCAATGCAGACTGCTTCCTGTTGAAATGAATAGCGATCCTCCCGAAGGCACAAAGGAAAGATTTCCAATTACTTTTTTCATTTGAGTCTGTAGTCATTTTCAATTGATCTCTCTTTTGCTTTCTTTCTGATTTACTCTCTCTCTCTCTCTGTCTGTCTGTCTGTGTGTCTGTGTTTCTCTCTCTCTCTCTCTCTCTCATATATATAAGGAGGAAAATCTAACAACCAACTGCTGTGCACAGAGGTGGTTAAGGAGAAGCAGTTCTAATCCTGTACAAAGTTTCTTCTTCAAAAGAAGAAACCTTAAGTACAAGACTGTAATTAGTTCTACAGAATACAAACACATATGCACACACACACACACACACACATTAACACACACACACACACGCTAACACACACAGACACACACAAACACACACAGACACACACAAACACACACACACACACACACACACACACACACACACACACACACACACACACACACACACACACACACATTTCTATGTACATCTCTCCATTTCTCTTTACAAAACTACATCTAAACAGCAAGACACACGCATCGTGTGGCTCATCAGGAGAGCCTTGATCATATGTATTGAATGCTTGATCTGTATGAGAATGAGGCATAATTCAACTACACACCCCATCATCACACCGGCTTCAAAAGACTGAATTAGGGATGGAGCCAAACAAGACCCAAACCACTTCAAGGACGCCGAGAGTTCCATCACCACTGCTCTGTCATTACAAGACAGACTCTCCGAGTACACCCTCGCCACCCAGCCACACAATGTAAATGTAAAATGTAATGTAAATCAGGTTTATAGGCCAAGTATACTTGCGTATAGTGAGCTGCCTTGCTACAGCGGCGCTCGGGGAGCAGTGAGGGGTTAGGTGCCTTGCTCAAGGGCACTTCAGCCGTGGATGTGGGCATGGGAGAGCAGTGCTCAACCACTTCCCCCACCCACATTTTCCCTTCTGGTCAGGGATCAAACCGGCAACCCTTTGGTTCCAAGCCCGAAGCCCTAACCAGTAGGTCACAGCTGCCCCCCCAATCATACCTACCACATTCAGCTGTATTATGATATTAATTAATTAAACACACACACACACACAGACACACAGAGAGAGAGAGAAACTCCTATTCACACAAAATCTCATCCACTCAGGTTCCACACTAATGATCAAAGCAGGTTGTTTTATTAAGGCATGCTCTCCTGTGTCTGCGGTAGACCCCTCAGCATGAACACAGTTAAAGTGACACCTTTTACAGAGTTCCCATAAACCATAATGATGCCTCTTGGGTGCACTGATTATACACCCTATGTAGTCCACATAACATTGAAAAATGGATGTGAGAGTTTAGGGTTCAACAGAGCCATATTTAAAGAACAGTGTTGTAGCGGAATACTCAGGAGAATTTCACCTCTCTGAGTCTGCTGTGGGCCACACACACAGACACACACTTATGCACACACATATACACACACAAAATCACACACACATGTGAGTGAATGAGCTAATGAAGTGTGAGTGACACTACCCACGAAGGCTCCATAAACCCTAATGACCCCCATAGGGCCACCTTCTACACTCTACTCATGGAGACACATGAACGCAGAAGGCTACAGTCAAGTGTGGAGTTATACCAACACTCAGCAAAGCCAACCTCATTGGAAATTCAAATAGAGTCTCCAAAGTTATTGCAGTGTATGGACAAATGTTATCTTGCGCCTGACCAAGCAAAATGTCACACACGGTCCTTCAACTGCTACAGCCTCATCATATACTTTCAGTCTACAAACAAACACATACACACACACACACACACATACACACACACACACACATACAGTATGAATCCTCACCACTGACACTGTTTGCAAATCAGGCATTACATGACAACATTCCACTGTCACTAAACTACATTGCCACTAGTCATACATACCCTTCTCTTGAGTATCCGAAAGCATGAATCCATATCTGTTGACCCTATGGACCAGTCATTCACAGCCACTGGTTCTCTATGAGGACTTCAGGGCTCATTATGAGCTCATCCCATCCATGCACTGCTCCATAAGACGCGCTAAGAGGCTAGCCGACAGGACAGCCTGGCGTGGTGGAAGGGGAAAGCACAGGAGCCTAACACAGCAAACACCCAGCTGCATGGAGAGAGAGAGAGACGAGCCGGTGCGCTAACTTTGGCATGTCCTGTCACTCGAGTGCTGGAGGCAGACAGACTAACATGAAGAGAGAGAGAGAGAGAGAGGGAGAGGGAGGGAGGTAGAGAGCGATTGAGAGAGGGGGG
>NW_027468663.1:39504497-39626997 GCF_046254945.1 Alosa pseudoharengus
TGAGGTGAGGTGAGGTGAGGTGAGGAGGTGGGGTGAGGTGAGGTGAGGTGAGGTGAGGTGAGGTGAGGTGTGGTGAGGTGAGGTGTGGTGAGGTGAGTTGAGGTGAGGTGAGGTGACGTGACGTGAGGTGAGGAGGTGGGGTGAGGTGAGGTGAGGTGAGGAGGTGGGGTGAGGTGAGGTGAGGTGAGGTGAGGTGAGGTGACGTGAGGTGAGGAGGTGGGGTGAGGTGAGGTGAGGTGAGGTGAGGTGTGGTGAGGTGAGGTGAGGTGCGGTGAGGTAGGGTGAGGTGAGGTGAGGTGCGGTGAGGTAGAGTACTCAGGACTCTTACCTGGACGATCTCCGTGGTGCTGAGCGCTAGCAGGCTCTGCTCACACGCGTCCAGAGCGGCCACTTGCACCAGCGCGTTGGGCTTCCCGTCTCTGGCCGGGGACGCCAGGCCTCGGCACGCTGACAGACGGCAGGAGAGGAGCAGGACGCAGACAAACGGGGGGAGAGAGAGAGATGGACACACGGAAACCCTCCATTAGGAAGTGCATAGAAAAAAAAAAAGTCCCGGTCACACACACACACACACTGTGAGGGCAAAAAGAGACTGATATCTGGGTGAATAAAGTCCACCCCTACCCAGCTGGCTCCTTCGTCAAAACAGAATAAAAGAGAATGGAGGCGGAGTTTGACCGCGGGTCTCCAGGATGTGCTCTTCAGAAACAGGAAGTCACATGATCCACCTGCAAAGGAGTCCTGGAACTCTAAAGTGCCTGGGGGGAAGGGTGGTAAGGAGCATCTCTGTGTGAACGCTAATCTTGGCTAAGATTATCATGAGATGTGTAATTCTTATTGTCCTTTATTTCCTTCAGAAAATGAACTGAACTCTAACCCCAACCCCTCCACCTCCATCCCTGTGAACAACCCCCCCCCACCCCCCGCTTCCTCACACAGGAAGTCTGGGCCTGGCCTCACATGTCCTCAGAGGAAGCCCAAGTTTCCCTTTCCAGAGCTCAGTAACTTTCCCCCCACACTGGCCTAATAAAGCCTGCATTTCACGCCTATTACTTTATCCTGAGTGACTGATTTAGGAGATGGACTCGTCCTCCAGTTAAACAGCCCCCACCGCTGCCACCAGCGCCTCCAGCCTCCACACACACACACACACACACACACACACACACACACACACACACACACACACACACACACACACACACACACACACACAGCCCAAAGTTGGCTCTGCCGACTGGGCCTGAGAGGAGATTAAACTAATAAAAAAAATAAAGTGCCTCCACTTGAAGGCTGACACTGAAGCATTTAACAGCATGTGTGTTTGTGTGTGTATGGGCAGACTGTAATTGTGTGCAAGTGTATGTGCAATGTGTACACGAAGCAGACATCTGCATGTCAGTACACAAACAGAACAGTGTGTATGTGTGTGTGTGTGTGTGTGTGTGTGTATGGGGAGAGGGAAATTACTTATAGCAATAACAAATTAAGTATAACAACTTGAGGCCAACACAACACAAGGCAATTTTATCTAAATGGAAATATTCTGGTATGGAAACAAAGAATCAATGTGGATTGGCTGAGTGTTGGGGCTAGAGGGCTAGAGTGTATGTCTACGGGGGTAAATGTGGCAGTAAGGTTGTTTGGTTGGGCATAAAGCTCTAAAGGATTTCTAACTGTTCTAACTGCTGAGAAAGAGAAAGAGAAAGAGAGAGAGAGAGAGAGAGAAAGAGAGAGGGAGAGATCTTTTAAAAGGCATTAGCTACCGTATAGCTGCTGCTGTTTCTGGGAATAGGCGACAAAAGCTGTAAAGGAAGTGGAGAGCACGCAGGGGGATAACCATATCAGTCTCATTTAAAGTAACCATGCAGCACCCTTCACCTGGGCAAGGTCTAAATAAGACATTGAAGAAAGGTTGTATTTTTCATCCAAAAGCATGGCTGAGACTATGAGAATGCTTTATTTCTGTGACCTTGTTTGGAGGACTTTCCTCTCTGTGGTGGTGAGGTTTGTTTCCAATCTGCTTGCATCGACATGTTAGTGTCTATGCACTGGCAGCGCCATAAATCTCTCTTAGCTCTGCCTCTTCCAACCTTTTATGAAGGTAACCTAAAACACAAATTGGCCATCTCTATCTAAGCCCGGCCATAACAGCAAACCAAAGTACACAGCTCATTCAAGGCTAGAAGATATTCATTTATTGCAGCATAAGTTAAGCATAAAAGACTGCACTTAATTATTTCCTTATTTTCTAGATTCATCCTAAAGGTAACTTTACATTGAGTGTTGCTTTCTAAACCACCCTAATCTTCACTTTATATAGACTAATGAAGGTTCTTTAATTAAAGCCATCAGATTAGATTAGATTAGATTAGATTCAACTTTATTGTCATTGTGCAGAGTACAAGTACAGACAACTAAATGCAGTTTACACCTAAAAGCAGCAATCAGCAGTACCCAGAATTCTTTCCACGGAGAACAGGCGGTGTCTAAGCTAGCGAGTGGATGGCTGTGAGGAGTTTCCACACCACACAGTGTCCCCGAAAGAAACAGCAATTTATGTGGAGAGGTTCCATAAAAGCACCTGTGTCTGCCCTGCTGCACTCCCTACAGAACGCCCAAGGTAAGTGTGGAGGTGTGAACTGGTTGCCATGTATTATTGAAGTGCACACACGCACACACACACACACACACACACACACACACACACACACACACACACAGCCATCAGTGTGGTGCAGGTAAAGAAAGAGAGCTTTACTATAGGTGGTCTTGGTGGCTGTATTATAATTATATGTTTATATGATATTATATAAACATCAGAAAGTGGCATTATTTGGATATTAACCAGCTGGCAAAAATGACAAATGAAAGGCCCATGGAGCAGCAGGTTGCTGTCGGCTAACACTTACTACATGTTCAGCCCTGAGCACAGCTCGGAGGCTTTGTGGGCCAGTGTTGGGCAAGTTACTTCAAAATCGTAATGTACTATGCATTACTTATTACTGTCATTTGAAAGTAATTTGTTACATTATAATATTACTGTCTCTGAATTGTAAGGCATTACACTACTATTACTATTTAAGTTACTTTCATCAAAATATCTAGAAATATGGATTTGCCATTCTAAATGCAGTTTATCACACTCAATGCAGCTTGCTCTTCCAATGGAGGGAGATGTGGTATAGCATAATGACTGAGCTAGGCTTAAGGCAACAGTAGAATGCAATAGGCGCAGTGCTCATAATGCAATACAAGGAACAATCATAGTCAGAATTTTGTTAAAAACCGACAAAAGGTCAAAGTCTGGTAAATTGTGATAGAAATACTGTAACTTTAAGGCCTAGGCCTACTCATTAAAATCAATAGAGAGCCTACTATATTGTAAATCAAAGCTTAAAGGAACCGTATGTAAGATTGTGGCCAAAACGGGTACTACAATCACTTTCAAATTACTGTAGAGCGGTGTATCCCCTTCCCCTCCCCTCTGACTGGCAGAGTTGGCAACCGGATGACGAAACACTACTGACTTTGTGATTAGTAGATAGGTGGAGGGTGGCGCATTAGGCCAAAACACAACATGACAACATCAACATCAGTTGAGGGCTGCAACTTCACTTTTTAAATGACAATATCCTGGCCAGACTACTGTTGTCAGTGATATAAGTATTTGAAATGAACATGATTTCTTAATGTCTAGTATCATATCAGGGCAATTTTATGATTAATTGAAATACATTTTTTACATACGGTTCCTTTAATAAAGACATGTCAAGATGGTCGCCATTTCGGTGCCCTAAGTGAGTGGCTTTGAGTGAGTGACATCTAAATGATAACTCAAACACCTAAAGTAAAATAAAAGGCCTATTATTTACAGACCATTACTGTGTATTTTTAAACATTAATTTCTGAAGAAATGCTGTTTTACTTATAAATGGTGCACTGTCACTTTAAGAGCATTGATCTTTACGTTGTCATGCCCTTTTGCCAGCTCTTGTTTACAAGCCTTATTTGTTTGAGTTACATTGATAGCACAATATTAACAATAATATGCACAATGTTAAGTTGTTTAAAGCAACCTTCATTGCTTTGGAAATGGAAGTATGCAATGACATGTTCCTTCACATTTCGTTTTGCGAATACAAGTGAATTATGAGCCTGGTATCCACCTAGCTATCTGAATGGAATGCGTTTCAGTCGACTCGGCATATCATGTGCTTCATGTAGCCTAAATGTTTGGAAAACGAATGATTGAAGACCCACCAATTCTAGTACTACGTGATTGAGAGAACCCAAAAGGTATCAAACTTGCATGTAACATCCTGTTAGTGCATTTTGACATTGTAAACGTTATTGATGAAGAGTGAAACGCAGTTTGCAGTAAAGCTACTATTCATTGGTTACATTTGGGTGCCCCCTGTCCTTTGGTGCCCAACGCAAAGTGCGTGATGCGCGTGGTGGGAGCGGTGGCACTGCCAGGCTACACAATCTTTTTCTGCATTTCTATCCCTTTATTCTCTTCAATTCAAGTTCACAGCACAAAGCTGACATGCACAACAGCATAGTTTGTGTTTTATCAAGAATCAAAAAGATTTGCGTGGCACTACTTTAGATGTTTCATTAATTTACATAGCCTTGTCTCTGACAAGATGAAAATAATGAGCGTAGGCTTATGTCCATCCCGCAAAAAGAGTCCGCCTGCGAGTCTGCTGCAGCCACAGTCATATTCAACCAGTATCAGGAGATAACGTTCTACTATTTTGCGCGGATTTTTTCTCCTCTGTTGTTCTTGCGTGGTGTTTGAGAATATGTATCAAAACAAAACAAGCGCTTAATTTTGGGTTAAACTGCATTGTAACCAGTGGCGCGGGAAGTGGGGGTGCGGCAGGTGCTGCAGCACCCCCTGGTGGCGAAGCTTTAAAACCTCGATGACAATAAAATGATAGTTTATGAAAATCTCTGGTTGTTGTTTCTGTTCCACGACATTTTGTATGACATGTTTGGGTTGTGAGATGAAGAAAGGGATAATTTTAATAATAAGCCTATATCGTTTTTGTATACATACTTTAATTGTATGTGTTTGTGATTGCTGTAGAAAGTAATTGGGCTATTGCACGTTCTGTATATACGCACTAATTGCTGTATGATGCTAATGATCATTCTGTCACATCTCCAACTTTACGTTTGTTATTGCTATAGAAAGTAATTGGTCTATTGCATGTTCTGTATATTTTACGCACTGTTGTATGATGTTGATGATCATTCTGTCACATCTCCGTCTTCTTTTTCCTGCCGCCGTGCAGGCCCAGATGGGAGCCTGTCGCTTTTATTTGATGTGTTTGTGATTACGAAAGTAATTAGGCTATTGCATGTTCTGTATATTTCACACAGTAGCCTAATTGTTGTATGCTCATGATCATTCTGTTATGTGATTTAACCTGGTTTCGATGAATTGTTAGAATGAAATAAAGTCCGCTACACCTGCACCAGCTCCCAATGAATGCTTAATTTATTGCGAAGTTTCGGGCACTAGCCCTCTGATCAAGGGCGAGTGCCCGAAACGTCGCAATAAATTAAGCATTTGTTGGGAGCTGCTGTAGCGGACTTTTTTTCATTCTTCCATTTTTTACCTTTTTGTCCAGCACACAACTTAATACTTTGGATGTGCATGCTTTATTCCTTTTTTATTTTGATGAATTGTTAGGCATAGCCTAGGCTACTTGTGGTAGTTTTTAAAATAAACATTGTCATCTAACACCATCCTGGCGCAGCGAGCTCTTTGTTTTAACAGACAGTTTGATAATGGATATATTATCCATATTATACAATTTACATTGATTGCACTAGGCAAATTATATTTTAGTTTGTACGTACGCATTTACACAGATATTTATGTATATTATTTTTTCATCGCTGGTCTTTGGAGTTCGCTTGTTGCGATATAGGTTGTGCGAACTGTCAGCTCATCTGTTCTTCATGCAGGGGAGGGGCGAGTGTTTTTTTTATTTGTTTTAAGGAGACAGAGGTAGAGTGGTCTGCAGCCTGTGTAACATAGTATCTTTAGAATTCTATAAACTCTACGTGGACCCCCCCCCGCAGCATCCGCACCCCCTGCCGAAAATGTCTTCCTGCGCCTGATTGTAACGCGCGTTACTGAAGTTTGTACCGAGTAAATATTACCCAATTTTTTTTTTGTAATGCCTTACATTACCGCGTTACCGCAAACAGCAATATATTACAGTAATTACATTACTTTTGTAACGCGTTACTCCCAACACTGTTGTGGGCTAATGCTAGGGTTAACCACTAGATATATCAGGACACACCAGGGTATACAACTCAAGCTGTGCTTTTTGGAGGTCCTGTGTGCTGTGTGCTTTAGTCATCATGACATTACTAAACAGTTTGCAGTCATGCTGGAGTTCTGGGAATATATGTTTGGTTTTTAGTTGTCACTGTGCAATGTTCCTATAAGGCATGTATTCATAGATCAACTTCATGGAAAGAAAACCAGCATTAGCTACATTCTACCAATTGGTAGAATATGCTAGTATTTGTAGTATGTGTCTTGCAGTATTTTTATACTGGGAGACTTCAAAACAGCTAGATATACTTTTCATCTACAATTACCATCTGTCAGATTATACATAGGCCACAGACAAAAGGATTTCCCTTTTGTCCTAGCATCTAGCAAGCTAATGGGATGCTACAGCGTTCTGTTTGTGCCGTGTGCTCTGGGTTATTTACTCAGACCCCGTCTGCAAGAAACCACCAGTATTTTTGTGTATTTACAGTCAATTACTTCACACGATGAAAAATGGCTTTTCCAACTTCAATAATTGAGTTATGTGTTCTTATAGATGACCCGAATGAGCCATGATGAGAATGCATTACCTAGGCAGTCATTGCCTGGGGCTTGACAAACATACTCATTACTAAAATGTGTTGCACATTTATTGTTTAATTGAATTACATAAATGCCTTGAATCAGTAATGTTTTTTAAAGAGCTTTTGTGATACTGTTAAACATATGAATGTAATAGCAAATAAACTACAAAAAATATACTGAACTCCATTTCCCAATGCTTCTCAGTTTCCCGTTCTCTCTCATTTTGGTCTCTGGCGTACATTCACTTTTCCAGTTGCTGTTTTCTTCTTCAAAAAAGTGGAGAGATTATTTGATTTCCGTTTTTTCAGAGATGCACACAGGAAAAAAATTTCCCATATAATCTAATATAAAATGTTCTCCATGTGATGTGACTTTATAAATAAAGACCACTACCTCCTGATGTCCTGAGCCTTACCAAAGGACTTGGACAAGTCCACCAGCACAACAGCAGAATGGCCTTCTCTGTCAACGCTAACCTTGTGAGGGGAATATGACCGCCCGAAATAGCACAGACAGCATTCGACAAAAATCTAATTTTCTACCTCTTGCAGAAAAGTGCTGGCCTATAAACGGCAACTCGCAGCTCCTCATAAGGAACGAGGGCTGAAAGAGATTGGTGAGGGGAGTGGAAAAGATGAATGGAGCTCATAGCCTACTAATAGTCACACAGCAGCGTGACTAGGATCATGGCCCCTGTTCTTAACCGATGTAGACTGTTCCGTTCCGGAGAACAATCTTATTTATCAGGTGAAAACGGCATGTCGCCGATGTAAATAACCTTTGACAGGAGGAGCCTTTTTGCTCATGGATATCAAAGACTAGCATAATAACAGCAGGTGTGTGTGTGTGTGTGTGTGTGTGTGTGTGTGTGTGTGTGTGTATGTGTTTGTGTGTGTGGCTGAATTAGTTGCAGCTGAACCTCACATAAACTCAATCTCCATTTTAAATCACTGTCTCCAGGAGAGAACCATGAATAAAAAGAGAATAGCAGAGCAACCTTGTCACTGCTATGATAATTGTTGGATTTCTAAAAGGGATTTGCAGCCTGTAGCATAAAAGCACGTTATTATCATCACTTATTCATGGCTGGCCAATGGGAGACTACTGCTTGCATGTTTTGCTGTGTTAGAAGGGATTTCCATCCGAACACACACGCAGAGGACTTAATTAGCAGTGAGTATGATAAATCCAACCTAAAAACAAAACGTTATGATGAATAGACATTATTGTATTAATTTCCCCTGTTTCTGCTCCTAATGAACAAACAGATGGACAAACAGCAAAAAAAAAAATAATAATAATCATACCGCAATGTTCAATTGTTTCAAATGTTTCAAAGTCAAAGTCAACATTCTCCAATGCTCCACATTCTGTAACTTCAAGTTCCTCCAGGTTTGTGCGACTCAAGCCGAAGTGGGCCATCATGCCAACCTGTTTTACATGCAACTCTCCTGGGCACCTCGCTGACAGATGGATGTTACTGTGAAGCAGGCATGGGTGGGGTGCCTCTAACCAGCTTTATTCTCAGCGGGGACATAGAGACCACGGATCCTATGCTAACCTGTGTAAGCTGCTACTGCACAGGCCCTCTGAGGCGACTGACGACAGGACTCAGTCTGGGCCACGTGTCTGCGCAGGTTAGCGTTAGCTTCCGCCATAAGCCCCCTCATCTGTGCCGAGTGTCATCGGCAGCCAAACCTCGTTAGGCGCCACATCGGGGAGAGTGACTGTGATGGACGACACTGGAGCCCAAGTGGAGTCCGCAATAGCAGATGACAAAGAAGAGGGGGAGAGAGAGAGAGGTAGAGAGAGAGAGAGAGAGAGTAGTAGTAAGGAAGAAATTAGGGGGCTGTCTAACTGGACTGGAATGGTGGTGCTGCCATGATGGACAGACATGGCGAAAAGAAACAGCCCCTGTTAGAATTACGGGCCATCAGATATGACAGTGGAGCAGTGACAGACAGAGAGCCATGAACCAGAGGGCCAATCAGACGCACAGCAGGGGAAGGGACTCGCATGAGGCTGTCTGTCACAGGGCCACTGCATGACGGGGCCCAGACGCCACATCTGTCCCGCATGCCAACCAGAGGGGAAAAGAGTGTTACAGCTGATGGGGCGATCACATGTTTATCTGGCCACACAACAGGAGGTACAATTCTCTGTGCTGTGGGCCAGATCTGAGCTTAGGGGTGTGTGTGTGTGTGTGTGTGTGTGTGTGTGTGTGTGTGTGTGTGCGCGTGTGTGTGTGCGTGGTGCAGTATAAACTGCCTCTGAAGCCTCACATTTAATCTATCTTGTTCTGCAGGAAAGATGAAGAGAAATGAGAGAGAGAGAGAGAGAGGGTGGGGGGAAAAGAGACACCAAAAGCAAAGAGACAGAAAGGAGCACGCGCTCAGACATAGTTGGCACCATGTAGGAGACGATCTGTCTGCCGCTATAAGAGGCTCCGATTTCCTATGAGGGCTTCCCAAAACAGCTCTGTGAGCTTTGGTTGAGTTAGCTCCTCCTCTGCTCAATTTACAACTTGAAGGGTTCCCTTCAAGTTGTATGTGTGTTCCCTTCAAGTTGTATGTGTGTTGTATGTGTGTATGTGTGTGTGTGTGTGTGTGTGTGTGTGACTAAATGGGCGTGAGGTTAGATATGTTAAGGTAACACTACAGGAATAGAAGTAAAGGCATCAGTAAGTCTAGGATTTATTATGTTTTGGGGGTCACACTGTTCCAACAAGAAAGAGTTGGTCCAGGTATCTAAACACAGATCTGCTTTCACAGAGTTGATCTTCTCCCAATTATCTTCATCAAAACATTCCCATTGCAGCCAGTGGGTCGCCACAAAGCAGCGAAATGAGCCACACAGGGCCTTATCGGACGCGTCGCAGCCCGTGTGATTAGTCTGCTAGCACTCTCCCACCGTGAGCACATCTCCACAGCCGATCAGCTGAGGCGGCGACAAAGAAGCGCCGCTAGATGACGCGTGCCACTGGAACACTGAGAGCGCGCCACACTCCACGGGGGAGGGGGAGTGTGTGAGTGTGGGTGGGGGTGGCACACATACAACAGCTTTACAATCAGTTTCATCAGATCCTCTCACACTGGGCGACACGCACACACAGGCATACCACCACACAGCCCCACACACTGCACAAACACACACAGACACACACACAGAGCACACACACACACACATTGTCACTTTGGGCTCTCGGGGGGCAGTGGGGATAACGGCTCTCCTGCGTAAGCCCGGTAACCGCTGAAGAGTTGACAGCCGGCTTTGAGGAAGCCTGTCATGGTGCGATGACTGCCGCTGTATGGCTGGAATAACCCAGCTCTATAGAGATATTTCATCACTCTACACACTCTCTTTCATGGGCACTGTAGAAACCCATCCTAGTAAATTCACATAAAAAGGAAGAGCTACCTCAACTGACTCCCACTGTGATAAAATCATGCTCTTGCAGACCACATTAGGCTACAATATGTTTTATGTATAAGGGCTAATGTACAGTCATTATCCTGCTTATTACAAGGCTAATTACCAAAAAATCTATAACTTCATTAGCAATGTCCTTTTCACTACCTGCTGCTGCTGGTCCATTAACCTGCATAGCTTATGAAGTAAACAGAAGTTGTGTGTAACAAAATAAGAGAACAGTTACTCAGAATTAACTGATCGTTCAAACTTTGATTGACCAATTACAAGTCCATAGTTCTGATTATGTCCAAAAACTGGCAACATGTTTGCAACCTTTTAGCTACATGCACTGCCCTGTCAAACCGGCGGGGGGAAATAACTAACATTATTGGCACATTTCTTGGATAACAGTAATTTCAGAAACTAAAAAAAATCAAACAGAGTGTCTGGGGTTAGTAATAGGTTTTGGCGATAACAAACTACCATTTAATGATATGATCTGTGGCAACAGGGATACCAGTTATGAATATTATGACTTGCCGTTTCAGCTCCTAAAGAACTGCCTCACTCGTAGAAAAAACCATAGCAAATGTGATCCTCAATTACCATAACAATCTCACACTCAGAATAATGATGTTTGCCGATCCTTGGGGCTGCAATTACTCGTCTCTATTTATTTTATGTGACTGGAATACATTGCCTCGTTTTGCGCAGAGATGAAAAAAAGATAGTGAGATGAATTCGCTCTCCAGTCATTTAATACACTGAAGCTGGGTGACCTCAGAGTGAAGTTTAATTCCATTAAAAGCAAGACAAGGGGAGCTAATGGTGTTGCACACTCTCTCGGGTGACATTTACATTTTGACATAATTATGCTGATTGATTTGACAATGCTGTTTGCGTTTAGTCATTCAGCACCTGTTTAGCAGCACCTCTTTGTGAGGAAAAAAAAAACTTCCCACACCAACCCACTTCAGACCATATTCTACCGCAAGGCCATGTTTCTTTTATATAGAATACAAAGGTGAAGAGGGAGCTCATTTTCAATAGGATGACGCTGGCCACCTAATGGTGTTGGAAACTGTGAATCTGCATGTCATTAGCTGAAGTGGAATGTCAGATATGGCAAATGTGAAAGACGTGGACATACAAGCTTCTGCCTCAAATAATACATAAAACTGCAAAATCATCCCACTTTCTCAGCCACTAATATCCATCATTTCAAAAGCAATTGAAAGATGGCTCCCTTCATTGTGCTACAGGTAACATCAGATAAAAGCATAAATACCATTTTTAATATTGAAATACAGAGCTCTAAGTTCTTCACTGGAATGGACCTTGACTAAGAGTGTCTGACTAAGCCTTTGGAATCCCATCCACATATTCGGAACTTGGCACTGTGTAAAAGCAAAGATGCCAAAAGTAGCTGAAGCTAGGCATTTATCAAAACCAAAGTTGACTTTTCACTAGACTCTTTAATACTGTATGTGGAGTATGTAACCTTGGAAATACATTTGAAATCACACACTGACATAACAACAAAAACAACAATAACACATTACATTTCTATAGCTCTTTTCATTACTCAAAGCGCTTCACATTTAAGGGAGAACCTCACTAACCAGCACCAATGTGTAGCACCCACCTGGGTGATGCACGGAAGCCATTATGCGCCAGAATGCTCATCACACACCAGCTTGAGGTGGAGAGTGAGGGAACATAAAGTTACCCAGACAGAATTTTTTTTAAAAACCGCGATATATAAAAAATAATTTTAAAATAATATTTTCCTCTTAATGGTAGTTATTACATCAATCAATCAATGCAAAACACAGATTCTCAGATGTGTAAGAGATCCTTCGTGTTCAGATGCATGAGAGATCCCGCGTGTTCTGAATCCTGGTTATGGTGATTTGAATCAGTTCTTTCCTCTCCCTCAGTTATGTGAGTCATGGCTGCATAATCTGCTGGCCCATCTGAGTCCAGTGTATTCTCTCCCTGGCTTGAGTCTACTCACTGTACAATCATATGTCCTGTCGGAGTCTGTCTCACTTTCCTTACAGACCTGATCATCTCCTCTGAATATCAATGTGAGATGTTTGTATAGGGAGTCTCAAACCCTTATTTTAAATTCTCTAAATACACACATTCTGCCTTTTGAACAAACAGCTGCTGATTAGAGGTGCAGTTAAACATCAATATGTCTATGTACCTCAATACATGAGGAGTTATCTTGACACTTTATGGCTTCATTACACCTTGCATAACTACATTTGCAGCTGTTTCATAGATATGCCATTTGCAATCAAGTTCAAGTTCCTTTATTTGCACCCATGAGGTAGATTTTGTTTGCAGTAGAGTCCTCATACAGTACACACATAAACAAAGAGGCACATATCACACATCAACTTGAGACAGTGGGAATTAAGAAAGAAATAAAAAGGCAAATTAAAAAGTTCTTATTAAAATGAAAATGTTCTTACAGGTCAACACTATTCTTTGATATTGATGTGAACTAAAATATGAATAGTAAAAAGAAAATAAAACAAATAAAATGGTAAAATTAAAGTAACAATTGTTTAGGTTGTAAAAACATAGACAAAGGTTAAACATGATACAAAATAAATAAAAAGAATAAATACATACATAAAATGCAACAATAAATAATCACCTGTGCAAAGTATAGCTATGACTTCATAATCATAAATGAATCATATTCGTATGCACTTTTCTGCAGCTTCACTGCACCACAGTGCCTTGTCCATGTTGCCAGAGTTACTGTCAGTCAAGTTGTTTTTGCACAGTAGCTTAAGCTGGGCTATGCTCATGGTATGGTTAGCATGTGGCAGAACCGAATGAGAATTATGTGATAATGGAAGTTCTCATTGGCCAGGATGTTGGCTGGTTTGTTAGTCATTTTCCACCCCCACCTCCAAATCCCCTCCAGCGCACCTGTCATGAACTACAGAGTCCATTAGAACAGCAAGTTCTGGACTGTCCTCTACCCCTGGTGACACATCTCCATGGCAATGAGCTGAGCTCTCTGTTCTGTGTGAAGGGTTGTGTCCCCAAGCCAGTGGCACGCTCCTGTGATGTAGCTGCACCAATCACAGCAGAAGACAGGTCTTGCTATGCAAATGAGGGCCAAGGGCGATAAAATTGCATCTAGAGTTTTGTGTGTAATATGCAAATACTCTTGCAACTAAAAGAAAAAAAATCAAAGACCTTTCTGCTTATTGTGGAGCTCCAGTGTGTGTGTGTGTGTGTGTGTGTGTGTGTGTGTGTGTGTGTGTGTGTGTGTGTGTGTGTGTGTGTGTGTATGCCCTAGTGCAAATGCTGTACATTTTGGAAACAGGACCCTCTGTTATGCCAGACTGCCACTGATTAGGCTATGTAGTGAACTGAATACAATCAGCCTAAAAGGCACACACCCCATTACCGCTTAAAATCCTACAACATCCGTTACTAAGCAACAGGTATAGCAGATTACTACTGTGCCCATACCTGCTGAGCGTCGTGCTCCTCAAGTATTTGGGCAGGAAGTACACACAGTGAGCTCCTGAATTCACACATACCTCCACACCAATGTCACAGCAGCCCTGCTTGCCTCTGACTCAAAATGTTCTATAGACCCTTTCAACAATAAAAACAAAAACAATGCTTGAACGTTCTATTTGGTTCCCAATCTACGTCCTCTGCATTAAGATAACATATGGAATGTTATAACGGAAGCCTTGTGGGGCCAACTTTAATGGAACTCTCTTGAAAGGGTCTATATCTAATGATTTATTGGGCTATATTTTAGCAATCTGAAACTCCTGGTCAGAAACGCAATGTTTAAGGCATGTCCAGTCCACATTCGCTTATTTACCTGCGTGATTTTGTGATCAGATGCCAGACATATTGTTCAAAGGGTTTCTTAATCAGTCATGGGTGTGTTTTGGGCGTAGTTATTTATTTTCACTATACACTGACAAGAGATTACAATCGAAAACACAGCCTGAAAAAAAAAAACACTTACCCCAATAATGTTTGAATGACTGAGTAAAAATCCTAAGGATATTTATCCTGCCAACGAGTCATTTGGGACTTGTTGCTTAGGGCTGCTTACATCTCACATCTTCAGCTGTGCTTTATATGCACCTTTCGCTTTAGACCAGGTTTTTCTTGGTCAGTGGCGTTATGATTTTTAGAGGGGGTAAGATAGCGATTTTTGGATGATGTGCCTGGCCACACTGGGGCCCATTGAGTCTGAATGTATTCATAAGGGATAACCTAAGAAATATGTTTGCTTCATATCCTGTGTTGTCTGTGCTTGTCTAAAGTGCTCACTTATGAAATGATCTTGAGAGGAAGTGCATCAAAACTTCAGCCACTGCTTATGTGATAGCTGTGATGTAATTAAATGAATATGGGTATGTGTTTAAAGCTCCCCTTGAAGTGAAATGGTGTAATTAGAGCAATCTTTCAAACATCTCTGCATGATGAATGCTCGGCTAATGGCTAACTGCCTTCACTTTCAAGAACTACGCAGACGTCCGAAAAGGAAATTAACAATAGCTATTACACATCTGCCTGCACATTAGAATGTCTGCTCAACAGACATGACAGGAAAAAATGACATGAAAAGATGACAAAAAAGAACAAGATGACAGAATGCAGTGACGGCCACTGAATGGGAGAGACAGCCAGACATTTGGTCTGCACTGCATGTCCAGAGGCATTTCCCACTAGGAACTCAAAGCAAGCAATGCTGCGCGCCGTGTCTTCAGCCATACACAGTCTGAACAGATTAGTGCGAGTGCATGTCCATCGTAAGCCATTTCGGTGAAGGGCTGGGTTTGCATGAGAGAGAGTAAGAGTGACCAACAGCAGAAAACCCGTCCTTCACAGCCATTTCCTCAGCTTCTCAAAGGAAGCCCTCCAGCACACTCGCTCATACACCCTCTTACAATGGCTATATACAGTACCAATATGAAACAATTAGAACTGCTATGTTGAATTGACACTGTTCCAGAGATAACACATTAATTACACCAAGGTATCCATGACCAAAACAGCAATGGAGTTGCAAAAAGCTAGAGGGTGAAATGACTGATATTGATTTAGTCACATAAATGTAAACCCCTATTTTCAGCAAGAATTAAATTTGTGTCTGCGTGATTAACTTATAGCTTATCCTTAATTAATCATGATTAAATGCTAATTGGTTATTAATAACACCTTTGTAATTGGGCTAACACATAGACTTTATACAGTATATAAATGCTAGTACACTTAAAACCAATTTTGCTGTTCAATAAAGCAGTTAAACAGTCTTTCCTTGGGTTGTGAGTTATTCCTAAAACTCAATTATTGGTTAGAATTGGCCTTTCCCAAGAAACACATCAGTTTTACAAAATTAAAGTTATTTTATGAATCAGATTTCCACAAAGCTAATGATTTCACACGTAAGGTGTCCACTGCAGCCACATTAGAAAGGAGTTAATTGAAATAAAACTGGAACAGAGAGACACTCAGAATGCCCCTTTACAGGATAAAGTACCAAGAAAATACCACAGTCCTCTACACCTCCAGTCCAGACATCAATCGGGGATGCTGGCCATAGAGACAGAGTGTCAACGGAAAATCTGATACTGACAAACAGTAAGATAAAAAAGAATTTAAAAAAAATTACGGCAATATACGTATGAATCTGTAGGCCTAGATGATAGGGTAACTAATAACTGTAATGCTTAAAGTACTGTAGGTTAATACGTTTTAGCACTAACGATCGCAGAGATATTCAAAAATTTAAGCACCATGGATTTTGTCTTCTAGTTTATGCTCACCATTCTTTGAAAATAAGTCTGTTAACAATTGTTTTCTCATTTTGTTTTCTCTCCTTCTCCTGCCTTTCCTTTCTTTTTTGGTGGCCTGTTTTAGCTTTATTGGAGAAAGACATTTGTACAGCAGCATAGTTTGTGCTCCACCACTAGCACTGATGCTCAACTGAACTAACATAATGGACTAAACCATGTGGCGCATTAGCAAGGGGTTGGTGAGACCTTGGATAGTCTTCACTTTTTTTGTATACAAAATGTAGTCAGTCAATGAACCAAGTTATTCAGCCAATACAGGGCAATTCCACGGAAAATTTACTTTTTGTCAAATCCATAACGCCAGTGAAATACCTTGGCATTTGTATGATGTGAATGATAACATTCATTTTTTGTGCATTTTTTCTCATTTACATTCTTCAGCCAAAAATAGCTACTCCTCAAATTTCATGTAATCATTCACATCATACCATACCATCACATTTTATTGGCGTTATGGATGTTAACGCCAATAATTTTTCCATGGAATTGCCCTACACTAACTTTACATTTAATTTGACATTTATTATGAAATTGAATTAGGAAATTAAAATAAATAATAATAATAAAATAATAATAAATATAAATAATAATAAATATAATTAAAAAAATAAATAAATACTAAATTAAAATAAAAGCCCCAGATGTCGGTTGAAATTTCCTTTGAATATCATCAAAAAACACCAGACAGTGACCGATATAAAAATGATATATATAAATATATAGATTACCAAATAGAACAAATCTGTGAAATAAAAAACAATGTATACTCTTCATGTGCTGAAAGGTCAAATTTGTGTATAGGGCAATTCCACGCAAAACTGTCACGTCCATAACGCCAACTAAATACCATGGCATTGTAGAAGTTTTAGAAAGAAAGATATAGGGCGGAATTGCCCTATATCTTTCTTTCTAAAACGTCTAAAAGTTCCAATGTTTTGAACACTGCATGCATATACAGGAGACATAAACTCACACGTACACCGACACAAAGATATGTGTATATACTGTACACCTGTATTTATAAACAGAATAGCCTAGAAATGTAGACGCACCATAGCGGCAGCAAATGTAATTTGCAGCCAGGGTAGTCTAGCAACTCTCCGTTGGCTTGCATGCTGGAAAAATGAAACTTCTATCAGGCCAATCACATTGTGTATAGAGTGTGAATTTCCTGCTACTTAAAGGAATTATCCGGAGTAAAATGCACTTTAGATCAATTTACGGATGATTGGGAGTACATACGTTGAGTTGACATCAAAATCATGTCATTCGGATGTGTTTTGAGAAAGTTCGATTTTACCGTTTTTAGTCAAAACTCGTTAGCCTGGAAGTGACCAGGGCAAGTCATTTCGCTGCTACAAAAACGCTATTTTTATACCTCTTCTACAGTTCCAAACAACATTACACTTACGTGGTAGTGAGTAGAGCAGTGGTCCCCAAACTTTTTCTTCCGAGGGCCAGCTCACTATGCCAGAGACTCAGAGTATATCAACCATAAATAGCTTAGTGCTGTGAACAACAGCAGTCTACCTTAGATGAATATTCCATTACATTTAATCATCACTGCAATTTAATACCATTGCTAGCTGTGTTTATGTTGCCACCATGCCATATCAGTGTAAAATGTAGCTCAAATGAAATAATACTAATAAAAAGACTGTTTCTTTGCATACATAGCTCAAGTTGTGAACAAGCAATATCCTACAAATAATTTAAAGTTATCAAACTATGAGAGTTTTATGAAGTGCTGGCAAACACATCTGAATTGACCACCGTTCTAACTTTCACTCACCTGATGAGAACTTTGAACTCTGTACGAACATTTGAACGTGTGAATAAAAAATAGAAATAATTATCCCAGAAAGTCCCAGAAATATGACTTGAAAAGAAATTAGTTAGTTATTAACAAATAATTGATAAACTTTTAGAATACTTTGAGCACTGATGCAGTCAGCATAGGCCTCTTACATTGTTTGCAGGTAGGCCTACATTTCATTCCGTTTTCGATGGCAAACTCGAAACAGCGCCAAAACAACCACCAGTGGACAAAAAGAGTATTACATGTGTACTGTTAAGACTCGCCATAGAGAATGAATGGGGAAATTACGGAGGTTATAGTTTGACGATGTCGTACTCCCATGCGGGCCAGATGCTATATACCACGGATATGTTTTGGGGGGCCACCCAAAAATGAGTTGGCGGGTCGTATTCGGCCCGCGGGCCGTAGTTTGGGGACCACTGGAGTAGAGGGTCCCTAAAGCCAAACCTATGTATCCCGAGGTCTTTATGTGGTCGGATAGAGAGTCCAGAATGAATTTCATCAAGCCAGTACCTTTCCGGAAATATTGCTGCTGCAGCTGGCGTCTTTAGGGGAAAGTCCGTAGGAGTCGATTGCCGAGTGTGGAGTAACACGCTCTGGAAATTCACAATTTCGTTGCCGTTTTTTTTAAAAAAAAAAAACATAGTCCAGTATTTCTTTCAAAATTGAAATTAAGTTGTATGTACTGGACTATGTTTTTTTTTGTTTTTTAAAAACGGCGACGAAATTGTGAATTTCCAGAGCGTGTTACTCCACACTCGGCAATCGACTCTATACGGACTTTCCCCTAAAGACGCCAGCTGCAGCAGCAACATTTCCGGAAAGGTACTGGCTTGATGAAATTCATTCTGGACTCTCTATCCGACCACATGAAGACCTCGGGCTACTTCGGTTTGGCTTTAGGGACCCTCTACTCACTACCACGTAAGTGTAATGTTGTTTGGAACTGTAGAAGAGGTATAAAAATAGCGTTTTGTAGCGGCGAAATTACTTGCCCTGGTCACTTCCAGGCTAACGAGTTTTGACTAAAAACGGTAAAATCGAACTTTCTCAAAACACATCCGAATGACATGATTTTGATGTCAACTCAACGTATGTACTCCCAATCATCCGTAAATTGATCTAAAGTGCATTTTACTCCGGATAATTCCTTTAAAAACTAAGAAGATGGATGCTGCTGCTGGCGAACAGCGGTCTTTGAATGGCGACTCGAGTTATGCTTTTTTTAAATTGGCAAAAGTTTGATCAACTAGCCAACTAGCGCCGCTGGTGGGAAATGCATGGGACTCATGAGTTGTAGTGCTATCCTATTGCGTGCAGAGGAAATTTGAGACAACCGTTTATCCCGCCCCTCGGATTGAGCATTGCCAATGGTAATTTCCAGACCCTACATCTTGATGTGGGTCTGGCTCGTCAGGCTATAAACAGTACACATTTCTGAAGGATTCCCAAACCCAGGTCAATCCTTTAACCAATGAGACAAAGATAATACTCTACATTTCACAGCTAAAAAGGGCAGAAACAACCGCCAATTTGGTGGTGCTAGCCATCTTCTTGTCTCCTAAATCAGTCTTAAATATATATACTGTTGTCTTTCATTAGGTATGCACCATTTGACTCTTAGAGTGTGTCTGTTATACACAGCTGTCACCATCACAACTGAACCAGAGAGTCTTCATTACTTCATTGTCATCCCATTCGCAAGAACACTCATTCTCTTTTCCTCTCTTTCTCACACATACACACACAAACACACACACACATCTGCCATCTGTGTGAGGAATAGGAAAGAAAGAAAGAAATAATTGGCTGGGTTCATTTCCTTCCAACAGGCCAATTCCACCTTGCAAAGAGAAGGCGAAAGCAAGACACATCAAGACCACAGTGGGGGCTTGTCTCGATTCATTAAAACACAGGAGCTTTCGCGACATGTTGAATTATCCAGTGACGGCACCGAATCCCTTGATACGAAGAGACCTTTTCTCCACTGAGCGTCCCTGCGAAGCGCCGCTCAGTATGTACCGCATAAAAGATTCATGACAGGGGCATAAACAAGACATGGCTGTGACATGCAGAGGATGAGGAAGCAGAGCCTAGAAAGCAGACGCTTCACGTCTCATACATATGAAATGGCCTGGCCGCTTTCACAAGGGACTCTCCCATACGGAGATGGAATGTAGTTCATGACATAAAATATAAGCTACAACACAGCTTCTGTGCTTTTCAAAAAAATAACCATCGCAGCATAGCAGTGGACGTGTAAAGGGTTTAGGGAGAAGCTAAAATAAATGTATACAGTGTGGGCCTACAAAAATGTTGCAGCCATTTGACTAAACCTAGATATATAATAGGGCTGTCAATCTTCCTCCATAATCCCATTCAAATTTCATTTGTTATTATTTTTAATAACCGATTTATATTTGAATATTTAAATAATGCTCGAATTTGGCCTATTGTTAATATTTACTATGCATCTCTATACACTGTATAAATGGGCTTATGCATTGCCAATGCCTCTATAAATGTGTGGTTGACTTGTTATATTGAACAAAAGCTCAAGTCTACCAACGATATCTGTGCAACTTCAGTGGTTTCAGTTAAATTTCAGGACGTTACAAAAAGGCACAGACCCAGAGTCAAATAAGTTGCAGCTCCAGAACTTGTCACTTATGAGCTTCATTGAGATTCGCTCGTTTTACAGTGGCTCTGAGATTTGTGAGATTTCTGAGATTTGCATATGAAAGATGACAATTGGGATTTTGAGGTTCCCTGTATGTCCATTTTACACACTAAACTACCGTTATTCAACTATGCCAAGGTAAACTCGGTTTTAAATTCTATCTTTATTATTCTATAGATTAAAACAGCACAGTAGCTTCCTCTGACATGGACTGAATGGGTGACTGACCTGACGGGCCTCTCAGTGAACCCTGCTTGTATGCACTTTGCTATGGACGATTATAAGGTCATCTTACATCCAAACCCCTTGCGCCAACCTAAGGTGCTGAACTCAGCCCTTAGAAGAAGAGTCAATGAACTGTCTGCCTTTCACCCTGATGTTCAGCAAAGGGGATATGTGGTTACACAAAGTTTGCCCGGTGAGAGTGCCATGTGCCTACGCCAACTGAACATGCCCCTTGCGCGAAATGCTGTTAGTTTGCAAAGGGGGATATCCAAGCAAAGGCTCTCTCCGTGGGATATCCAAGCAAAGGCTCTCTCACTGGTTGGTCAAGGCCATTCCTCTAGCCTACAGAGCATCAGGTGTAAGTCCCCCCTGAAAAATTGAGAGCCCATTCCACAAGGAACATACTGTAGCTGCCTCTTGGGAAGCTAGGAAAGGGGCCTCTATCAAACAGATTTGCTTAAGTGCGAGCTGGGGTTCAGGTGACATGCTTTTAGTCAGGATATAGCTCGTAGCCTGCTCCATGCTCTCAGCTTCACAACTGTAAGTGCCAGCGAGTGTCATTCCTGATACCTGCGTGAATCATAAACAAGTGGAAAACTGAGACTTCACTCTAAAAGAGTAAATAACATGCCAACACATGTAAACCTCAACAGGCTGACTGTACAGATAGAGGCAGAATCACTGATGCCATGTAAAATAAAGTGCTTGAAAGGTCTGCAGGTACAGTAACTGCAAAGGAGTATTATGATCAAATGAGTACAACTGTGTTGTTTGTTCTGACTTCTCCCCAGGCAACTGCCTCTGACATTGTTGATCTTCTGCTTGGAACAAAATTAAATTGAATTAAATAAACATACAACAAAAAAAAGACTTGACCTTCAGGAAGCAATTAATGTGTTTACACAAGGCGTGGGCTGAGGCTATTTTTGTGATGCTTCTTTCTGCAAAGTCATGGCAATTGATTGGAACTCATAAAACTGTCCGTTTTTTTGTGTGTGAGGGCACGAATGTGAAAGCACTTGGAAAACTCCTAAGAAATCATACATGAAAGACAAATACCAAGTTCACTAAGATGGTAACAAACTCTTCACACCTCTCTATATAATCTATTGCCATTGTCTTTTGTTTATATTTTTGTATAAGTAATATCAAGGGAGCAACAAATACACATGGGACTCAATTTCCTACTCTGCCAGCCACAACTTGGTCTCTGCTTAAAAGTGATAGAGAAACAAAGGGTGATTGAAAGGTTGACAGAGGAGAAGGTGAGAGACAGAAAGAGAGTGGTCTAAACACAGTGATATCTCATTGAGGCTCTGAGTCTCCTCTCACAATTCAAGAAGGAGGCTTGATCTGCTCAGAGCATCTAAACAACCCCCTGCCGCTCTATTCCTTTTTGCCCCCCCTCTGTCTCTCTTCTCTGCTTTCTCTCCTCCATCCTCTCTTTCTTCTCCCCTCTCTCTACATTTCTCTCTTCTCCCCCCTTTCTCATTCCTCCTCTCTATCTCTCTTCTGCTCTATCTCTCTTCCTCTCTTTAACCTACAGTAATCCTGCCACCAGGACTCCATGATAACTCCGATCCTCCCTCATCTGCTAGCCCTCAGGGCTTGGTGCCATGGTGACTCCGATCCTGCCTCGTCTGCTAGCCCTCAGGGCTTGGTGCCATAGATAAGGGTACTAGTGACCGACTCAGAGTCTCCTCCTCTCGAGTACAGCGGGGAACGCATTTCATATTAAAACCTAATTGGCCACTTGAGCTACCCACGGCTGCATTTATTGGTTCGGGACAGGTCTTCCATGTTGCCCATGCCAAGAGTGAGGATTGAGTGTTGTGAGCTAGCAGACACATGTGGTGGGCGCTGTTAAGTCATGGGAGCGTGTGTTGTGTCTAGACCATCTAGTCTGTTTTCTCTTTTTCCACCCCCCACCTCCCACTTGTTCCTACTCAGATAGCTGTCACCTATTGGGAGAAAAACACAAAGCAGTAGTTTGCTTCCCTCGACAGCATTGCAGCCTGCGATGGATACGGCCCAGACGTGGCCATGGTCCGCTCCACTCTAAACTGCAATCTGGACTGGATTTACCCAGCCCACTGCGCTTATCAAATCTACACCTGCAGAATGGCTGCAGGCAGAGACAACTGTCTGATGCTCATCAACTGCTTTTAAGCTGGAGAATGGCGCCTGTGTCACTGGAAAGGCTTTATAGAATCATTTTGTTTAATTTTGCATTTAATTGTCACTTTCAACTTGTTAGGATTATTGCTACTTTCTTGTAAGATTCCCTGTTACCATCTAATACCTAATGGTGGCAAGAATAAGTGGTCATACTGTATGCTTCACAAATTACAATATTGTCCTGGAGAGGGCTTTGCTGCTGTGTAATGAACCTAAGTGAAATAAGAGTATAAACGATCAAAACTCAGTTCTAGTTCTGGCACCGACATAAAACACAGAGTGCAGAGTGGGATAAAAACAATCTAAATAATCTGTTCATCTCTACAAAGTAAGCATTAAAAAGTCCTTTCAGCAATGGTTGAGCATGTGGACACAAACATTGCAGTGCAGACACAAACACACACAAAATACACTTTTATGGTCTAAAACAAGGAGGAAAAATCAACTACGTACCCATAGTGTGCTACATTTACTCTTAGTCCTACTGTAGCTAATGTGCACAAGATTAATTGCATAAATAATAATAATAATATAAATATAATAATTAAAAATCAGTTGAACATAAAAGGACACATTTACTGAGCACAGCAGCTTTGATGTTAAGGGCGGCCAGCTTTGAATGCAGACAGTGGTGTTGGCTACACTGTCCACTCAAGGCTGAAGTCCCCTGTGACGGCATCATTACTCATGACAGCTGTGAGGATAAGGCTGCCAACCTGTCCCAACACACCGCTGGTGTGGGCTGAGAGTGGGAAAGCAAAGCTGGACACCATCAGAGAAAACAAATAAAGTGGTGCAGTGGAGTGGCAACTTACCAAGACTGAGCTCCAGGTGCTGCACCCTTGAGACACAGAGGACACCTATGAGCAAGACAAGATGAAAGAAGAGAAAAACAAACAAAAAAAGAAAAAAGGCAGCGTTAAAGGTTGTCAACTAATTCAAAAACGGAAATTACAGTGAAAAAGAATAAATACAGAGACAAAAGGGTGATGACTCATTAAGTGAAAAAAGAAATTGCATTTGGAAGACCTTATTTCGTTACTTTAAGAAAGATAGTAACAACTGCAGCTCCTACATCAAAAACACACAGACACCACAAAACCTATGAGGTCTGATAAATCAGTACAAAAAAAAAAAAACATATCGGTTCAATGCAAATCACGTAGCCCCTCATGCTTGCTCTGCCCTCCCTCCCCGCTATCTCGCGGCTCTAGGGACACAGGGAAGTTGACGGATGGCCACAGCCGCCTTAGATTACGCGGCCGCACACTCATCTGTAATTGCCGTGGTGGTGCATGTCAGCGTGTGTGCGTCTCAGCATCCATCGCCGTGAGAGACCCCCATTGACAGCTGCACAGGAAAATGACAGAGGGGAAGACGCATCAGCGGCACTCAGGTGGCACGAGAATGAGCAGTGGGGGGGGTACACCTCACCACCATGTCCTCAATCAGCTCCTCTGTGTGACAAATGGCCCCATTTACAGGGATGGAGAGAGTCTCCCATGTTGCCATCATGTCTACTAACTGGTGTAGGGTCATCAGCAAATCTCTCGGTTCAACTCTGTTTATTTAAGGTAACCCAATCGAGATCATTGGGGACAAATGTGAACCATGTGTGTGACAGTGGCCATATGGTCATGGTGTCTACTCTACACACAGACTGCAGTCTTGAATTTACAGTCTTTCAAGGATTATGATTAAATGCAACCCCATTACTTATACCCTCTTTATGATGTCTTACACTCTTAAAATGAATGTGTTGTCCCATATCTGGACACAGAGATGTGTTAAAAAACAGACATTCTAAATAAATCAACACATTCATTTTTAGTGTAGGAGAGGAAAGAGAAATGGGTGCTGGTGGAAGTGGCATTGCAGTTGTAATGTTAAAAGTCAGTTTGGGTCAAATCCAGACCAGGTAGGAAATGAAGCTCCACACTTTCCAACTTAATGTCTTGCTCCCCGTGCTAGGCGAGCTAGAGATTTCGGGACTGAGCGTTCAAGGTCAGTCAGAGCTGGTGCACTCAGCCAGCCATCGGCAGTGGGCATCAGAGACGAATGTGCCGAGCTCCCTGCCAGCCTGACTAAGCACATCCCGCTCTTGCCAGTGCGGCGCTTTGAAGGCTGGTGCCTGAAGCGACAGGGCTGTGACAGAGTCTGCGTCATGACAAGAGTCCTTGATAAACACAAAGGAAGCCTCGGAGGGGGAGGGCCAAGGTGTCGTGTATTGTAGCATTATTGTGATGTGCTCTTTCATGATTCGGACAAAAGGCGAACAAAGGCATCATAAAAAGGATAAAAGTATGATTGGGATTTGATAAAAAAGGGTGTGCATGTAACAAAATATAATGAGGGGGTAGAACACAGCTGCTGTGCTTGGTTTGTGTGTCCTTACACTTATATGCATCATGTCCCATTTATGACTGATTATTTTACCTCCTGCAACTGTGTTTAGGTGTGTGTGAGAGTCTGTCCGATTAGTCTTCGACTGCTCTCCCCCTGCTCTGTGAGGAATTAGTCTCGGAGAGAGGAAGAGAGGCACTAACACTCATAATCATTACGGAGATCATAACTCCCCAGGGAGCACGACACACACACCTGGACAGGGCCGCTCCAGCCACCACCGCCTGCCTTTATCACTCCATAAAGAGGCCCACTCACTCACACTCCGTTTGATTAACAAGGCCGCAGCAGGAGGCCTCATGGCCGCTGCACCACAACAGGGTTGGCATTTCCCACCGGCGTCAGTGGAGAGGAGGGTGGCCGTGGGGAGGACCAGAGGAGAGAGAGATCAGGGAAAGAGAGAGGGAGGACAAAAGGGAAAGGGATGAAAATTGAAGGGAACTAGATGTACCGCATATCGGTACAAGATATGACAGCTGCTTAGTCCTGCACAATTTGTCTCCATCTCTTACTCTTGCTACTTTTGTGTATATAAATGTGTCTGTGTGTGTTTATGTGTGTATTCTTATGTGTGTGTATGTGCGTGTGCCTGCTTGCCTGTATGTGTGTGTCTTAAAGTATGTGTGTGAGTGTGTGTGTGTGTGTGTGCATGTGGGTGTGTTTATGTATGTGTGTGTGTGCATGCGTGCGGGTGTGTTTATGAGTGTGTGTGTGTGTGTGCATGTACGTGTCTACCAGCTGTTTATGTGTGTGTGTGTGTGTGTGTGTGTGTGAGCGTGCGTTTTTATGTGTGTGTGTTCATGCATGTGAGTATGTGCGTGCCTCTGTGTGTGTGTGCGCGTACATGTGTCTTTATGTGTGTGTGTGTGTGTGTGTGTGTGTGCGTGTGTTTACAGTATATGTGTGTGTGTGCGTGTGTAATGTGCGTGTGTGCACGCATGCATGTGTGCATGCTAGGGGTGTAAAGGCACACATATTCATACCGAACTGTTTAGGTACAGGACGTTAGCTTCAACACAGATGTGTACTGAATGTACCAAATACAGTCTTTATCCATAATTAACAGGCTTTTTAGCTTGTGGATCATGTGTGCACGTGTGTGTGTCTATGCATGTGTGTGCGTGCGCATTTTTTTTTTTTAATTCGGAAGAAAAAAAACTTTACTAGCGTGGCGGTCATCATAAGAGGTTGGAGTGAACAGGACTGAGAAAGTTAAAGAAAGGAGGAGAGATCCTGGAGCCAAGCGATCTTGATATACAGTCAGCCTTATGGCGAGGCAGGGATCCCCAATGTCACCCATCCATCAGTGCCCCCACTAGCAGGGGAGAAGGGGGAGGGGAGTGGAGGATGCTGGGTAACGTATGCAAAGGTGCAGGAATAGAGGGGGTAATGAATGTGTAAGTTCTCACAGATGGGCCCATGACCCCTTTACATATGATTACTGCCAGCTAGGTGCATGTGTGTATTTGTGAGCATGTGGTCTTGGACAAATATATCTGCTAAATACCTTAACAATTGTGTATGTGAGCGGGGCAGAGGTGTCAGCATAGGTGAGAATGAGAGCACATGCCACATGAATCAAAATGTGATCATGCGTTTAAGTACAAACCAAAACAAAGGCCACACACTCTATTTCGTTGGACCGCCTTTAGCTTTGATTATGGCATGCATTCGCTGTGGCATCGTTTCCACAAGCTTCTGCAATGTCACAACATTTATTTCCGTCCAGCGATGCATTCATTTATCACCAAGATCCTGTATTGGTGACGGGAGATTCGGACCACTGCGCAGTCTTCTCCAGCACATACCAAAGATTCTCAATGGGGTTAAGGTCTGGACTCTGTGGTGGCCAATCCATGTGTGAAAATGATGTCTCATGCTCCCTGAATCACTCTTTCACAATTTGAGCCTGATGAATCCTGGCATTGTCATCTTGGAATATGCCCGTGCCATCAGGGAAGAAAAAATCCATTGATGGAATAACCTGGTCATTCAGTATATTCAGGTAGCCTGACCAACTGCAGCAACCCCAAATCATAGCACTGCCTCCACAGGCATTACCTATCTGCTTAGGTAATCCAGGTGGTGACCTTTTTCTTGGCCAGACAGTGTATTTGTATGTGTAAATGTGTATGTGTAAATGTGTATGTGTAAATGTGTATGTGTAAATGTAGGTGAGAGAGAAAGAGAGGAGTGAGACAAATGAGGGGTGAAATAATATGTATGAGAATGTGAGCATATATGTGGAGTGAATAGCAGTGTGGAGAGAGGGAAAGAGAAAGAGAGAGAGAGAGAGAGAGGGGAGAGAGAGAGAGAGAAAGAGAGAGAGAGAGAAAGAGAGAGAGAAAGAAAGAGAGAGAGAGAGAGAGAGAAAGGGAGAGAGAGAGAAAGGGAGAAAGGGGCTCATTTACGCAAGATAATGCAGATTTTACCCACAGCTTCACTGCATTCCTCTAATCTCCTCTCTCTCCACTCCAGAATGTGCTCGCTTGCATAAAATGAACCAGGCCATGCCTTACGCGCACAAAAAGAAATAAAGTGAAGGGAGAGAAAAAAGGCAACTAGCACTGCATTTCTTATCAACATCATCACCACCGCGCACATGCACCGCCTTCATGAATACATATTACATTACCGCAGCTAAAGCTGTCCATGATATTCATCTTCATTCCTTTGAATATCATTTACCTGTGACAATGTGCCCCATTTAACCATCAAAAAGAGACCACTACATTGGGGGGAGGGGGGGGGGGGGGTCTCGCAGGGGTGTCAATATTCGTCACCGGAGTGTGATGATTCAATCACAGCATCACACCTCCATTACCGGGAGAGGTGGAGTGGCGGCCCAAGGCTGGGGGGAGGAAGGAAGTACAGGCCAAACATGAAGCTCGGTCAATTGACGCTTACGAGTCAGATGGGGCTCAATTAAGGGCTAGGCTGTCTCACAGTAAGGCTGCAGGCCACAGGTGCAGACACACCAATAATTCAATATGGAGCGAGTGACGTGATGTAGCGAGGTGGTTTCCAGACACCCCCCCCACACACACACACACGGGCCACCACCACCACCAAATGAATGGGATGTGCTGGCAGCAGGCTTACTGCTGCTGTTTGTGCTCCATTGCATTGTTTGCAGTTTGCATTGACAAGGAAGGAGCACTTATGTAGTTCTGTCTGTCCATCCAGTGTGTGCAAAAATGGTATTGCTCTTCGCTGTGAAATGTGTAACACCTGTTAACATATTGCTTCAGGAGCACAGGGGGAACTGGCACAGAGCTCCCATTGGAGTCTCTCACTTTTACATTTTGATTTAAACAGTGCTAGTTCTAATATTGGAGTGATTCAGCCAAGGTTGCTGATAGTTCAACATGATAATGTATTTGTTTTCTATCACTTTCAACAATGTCAAAACTGAGTAGTAAGATAATAAATAGGCTAATATTAATTTGGTTTGAAAACATTATCAAACAGCTAACAATGTTACGCTAATATAAGATAGCCAACTCTGACACATTAGCTTGCTTATCTTGTAAAACTAAGTGTGCAGATGCATTCTCAGACAAAAACTATTTTCCAAAATGATTTTGAGAAGATGAAGGCAACGTTGCGGTATAAGCAAATGGGGATGATGTGAGTGCGCCACTGATATGACTGTGTCGTCTAGGCTCACAGGTTAGTGAAGGAGTGCTTCATCTAGCTAGCTAGTCGTGCTCAGCTGGGACTCATGCAAACATTACATAGGGCTAAACCCTGAATGTTTTCGACTCTTGGCGTCTTGATTGTTTAACAATCTGTAAAGTGTCGAGACATGTGCAATGTTTTGGCGCTTTATAAGTGATACTAAATTGAAAATTGGCGATGCGCCTGCACTGAGGGGTCAGTGCAAATCCTTACTATTATACTCATCTCTATGGATGACATGCTGAAAGCTACAGTACGTACAGTACTGAGATATGATTTTAATGATAAGTGTCTATATATCTAGGTGCTGCACTGTGCCCTGGGCTATTGCAGTCACCAAAAATGAAAGGTAATGTGCAACATATTTCCACTGATTTTTTTTTCGCACCCACTTTTCCCTCTCCTTACCTCCTCTCTCCCTCTTCCTAGACATCCGTTTCTTCCCTTTTATTGTCAGCGAGACAAAGATAAACAAAACACACCTTGAGACTGGGAAATGTGTGGCTGTCAAGTTGTCTCCTCTGCCACCCTGCTCTCTGTAATTACGCCGTTTTAGGCTGTTTGTTCTCACACTCCGCCCCACCAGCGACCGAGTGTTTTGTCAGGAAAAAAACGAGAGAAAGAAAACAAACGAGTGCGGAATGAAACAAGACGACACTCGGTCATCATTACCCTCACTCTTCTGCAGCTACCATAAACACCTTTCAGGAGACACCGACATCAGATGAAAGTAGAGCATGGATGGGTGGGAGAGAAGGAGGAGAAGAGGATGAAAAAGGGAAAGAGAAGGGAATAAAGGAGAGGAGGAAGGTCTTTTTGAAAAAGAGGTAGGAGAGAGAGAGCGAGATTTTCTAGGTTTTTGTGTTCATGTGTTGTCTATGTATGTCGAAGAATACTTTATGTTAAGAGTGAGAAAAAAAATAAAAAAATTTGTAATGACTCTTGTAAGGGCTTCTCTAGATAGAATCAGTGTCTGTTTCAGAAACACATAAGAGTCAGATGGTGAGTTTGTGGCAGGGTGCTTAGGAGATAAAGTGAGAGAAGAGCTGCTAGTGAAAGACAGTGAGCAGCATGCTGAGAAAGTTATAGAGTGTGCCAGTGACGCCACTTACACTTGCCTCCATGGGACCTATCTTTCAAAAAAATTTGAACGCCAGTCTATGGCGAAAAAGAAATTATTTTCTGGTCCCGGTTGACTTGTGCCTTGAATTACCCATATGATGTTTGTCAATTTTAAAGACAATTTTTCATGTAAAGACATTTGCAGTTTGTTTCGTAACTATTGAATTACAACATTGTGAAAGATCGTAATTCCAACGACTACAAACCCATCAGTCGCGCTAGTGACGTTAGCTCATTCACAGCCACACTAGATTGTACAAGCATACCAGCAACAGGTCTTAATTGGGCTTTCCTTGCCGATGAAAATACCATGAGTCAGAGGATTAAACACATCAGGTAAGTTGTATTCGTCCATAGACTGTACATTAGATACTGTTAAGTGACATAGCAGGCAGCAAGATGCAACCGTTAACTAGCATAACAGCTATCAGCTAGCTTCTAATCTTATCGTTTCGTTGGTGACGTACATCGTTCGAGACGAGAGATGTAGTCCACTGAGCGGATTCGTACAAAACCAACATAACTTTTGAAGTCTATCGAACAACAGTACTTTCTTGACGTGAAAAATTATCTTTTAAATTCACACACATCATATGTGAAATTCGTGGCACAATTCAAACTGGACCAAAAAATAATTGTTATCTCTCCATTAACTCCCGTTCATATTTTTTTGAAAGACAGGTCCCTTGTAGCGGAAGTAAAACGGAAGTCACTGGCACACTCTATTCAGATAGACGGACGGAGGGAGGGCGGGCAGATAGACCAAGACAAACAGAGAAGTATGAGAACAGCACTGGAGATGGCAGGACATTAACCCCGGCGGCCACATACAGACTGGGCTAATGTCATTAGCATTCCTCAGTCACGCTAGACGTGGCAGCGGGTCTGCTCCACAGCCCAGGCCTTATTAGTGACAACGGGAGCAGGCCAACGCACGCCACCTAATTGTGTCCGAGGGGGACGACACCAACGAGAGGACAAGGACAAGGAGAGGACTGGTCGATAAGAATATGAAGAATGAGTGAAAATGAGGGAGGGGAGAAGGGTCTGTCCAGCCCAAAGGCACAGGTCAGTTTGTGTGTGTTGTGTGTCTTTCTGTGTGTGGGTGTATGTCTTAAGCCTCTAAGCTTTCCAAAATAATGCAAAAAGCTGCATGCTGCTTCACTAGCAACTATAACGGTACATGCACACTATTCTGTTTTCATCTCAAAATGTAATTTACTTTTAAATATGTTCTCTGTCCACAAACGCACATACCACACAGGATTTCTACAGGAATAGCATGTTTGAACGGGCACTGCACTAGAATAACAAAAGGCGAACACATTTGATTGCAATACCACTGATACATTGGTAAGTTGTGATTACCTTTACATCCTGCTGGTGACCCCAGTCTTGGATGATAAACACTCTGCCGTCCAACACTACAGTACTTCTTTACAGCATCGGTAGGTCTAAGGACGTTTCCAAGTAGGTACTACTTAGGTCAGTGGTTCTTAACTGGTCTGCCTTTGGGACCCACAATTTCACATGTTCATCAAGTTGCGACCCATATTTGTTTAGCGTTCAAGACGACAAATATGGTGAGCTACATGTTAAGACACGCACAGTGCCTGTAGGCCTATTTGTTTGGAACATGCGGATGTTTGGTATTACATTTGTGAAGTCTTCAACTCCTGATGTTACCTTTCAAAGTAGGCTACTCGACAGGTTTGTTTTTGACAGGGGTGCTTGGTTTCCATGTCACATTTTAGTTTTGATGGTTTCATGTTCTCATGTGCCAGCAATTCACTGCATACCACACTCTCGGATTTCTTTCCCATTTTGTCCTCAATTTAAGTGAATCCATATCCTACTTCAAATATTCAGGGTCATAGCTTGTGTTTACCGCTAAAATGATGTCTAACATGACCCGTCACATAAACATTGTCTATCTATGTCCATGACAATGACTGACATACGAATAAAGTCTATCAAAATAAAGGTCCAATGTTAGATCTGACAATGTAGCATTTTAAATGAGTGATTTCTTCTTTTTTAACACAAGCTCCGTGACACACCCAGAACGGTTCCGCGACCCACTTTTGGGTCCCGACCCACCAGTTAAGAAACACTGACTTAGGTTATGCTGCATTTGGGAAACTGTCCAAAAATGCAGGACAATCTGTTAAATGGATTTTACAACCTACTTAGGCTTATGATGCCTTTGGGAAGCGGGTCCCAAAACAGAAGTATCCAGCTGCCAGCACCTGCCAATGAGCAAGGCTGTCAAAACTATACATCTACTGAATGTGTACGTCTATGGTATGTGCACGTCTTAACAAGGCTTCTGGGCATCCTAATGAGGAAAAGGCCAGTAACTTACAGCAGGTGCAGAGTTTAAGGACACAGAGAAGACAACTACCACCACAGAAATCCAAGAAACCCCCAAGAAATGCCCATCACAGAGTGAAAACACTCCAAAACTCTGCAGACACTATAAAAACACGAGGACGTTTCTTAGACACTGGAGACGCTGGCCTATGAAACTCCTCGCGCTGGTGAAACAAGAAAGCTATGCTGTTTCTAATAATTTCACAGTGATTTTGGCGAGGCACAGCATCATTTTATTAGGCACCGGCAGCAGTAAATTGGGTCTAATGATGCCCCAGAGGGAGAGAGACGAAGAGAGAAAATGATACAGGTACCAGTGTAACAAAGAGATGCTCCTTTTCCTGCTGAGAAGGCCAGAGAGGAAAGTAGGGGTTTGGGAGGAAAGGAGAGTAAGGCAGAGAGAAACAAGAGGGAGAGAGAGAAACAAGAGGGAGAGAGAGAGAGCACAGAGGAGGGGAAGAGATGGAAAAGGAAGTTGTGTAAAGATAGAAAGCGAGTACAGTGGGGGTAGTTGCCAAAAGAGTAACAGAGAGAGAAAGAGAGAGATCCCCAGGGCAGGAGCGAGGTTGTGTTCGTGTGCGTGTGTGTGTGTGTGTGTGTGTGTGTATGTGTGTGTGTGTGTGTGTGTGTGTGTGCGTGCGTGCATGCATGCAGGCTTCACCTGCTCCGTCTGAGTCTCCCCACAGCTGATCGGTCAGCTCTGCCTCAATCATGGCCATGCTGCTGGTGCTGATGGTGCTGCAGGCGCGGTGCTCCACCTGTCCGGGCTGGGGCTGGGGCTGGAGCTGGAGCTGGGGCTGGGGCTGGAGCTGGAGCTGGGGCTGGGGCTGGGGCTGGGGCTGGGGCTGGAGCTGGGGCTGGGGCTGGAGCTGGGGCTGGGGCTGGGGTTTTCCCACCTTCCTTCCTTCCTGCCGCTGCTGTGAGCTCGAGCCTCTGCTGCCCTCTCCCTGCGGCCACGCTTCCCCGCTATTCCCACTGCGGCGCTCCCTAAACACTCGCCCCGCTCACAGCGCTCAGGAGCAGCGCATGGAAACCGTCCTCAGGAAACTACTGGAGAGAGACAGAGCAAGAGAGAAGGAAGGAGGGAGGGGGTGTTCGAGAGTGAGAGATGAAGGGAGGGGGGAGAGTGGGAGAGATGGAGGGAGGGGGGAGAGTGGGAGAGATGGAGGGAGAGAGAGAGAGAGAGGGAGGGAGAGATTAGGGCACAGAAGTCATGAGGGGAGGGAGGACGTAGAAGAGAGGAAGAGAGAGAGGGAGGGAGGAAGATAAAAAGAAGCGAGAAGCAGCAGGTAAGGCACAGAGGATTGATGTTATGTACACTGTACGGCTCTATCCATCAATCTGAGCTGTCAGCTCCAACACTGGTGTCCCCATGCAGCGCTGCACTCACACCCACACAGCCACAGGGCTCTAGCTTTCCTCCTTCCTATCCCTCTCTCTCTCTCTCTCTCTCATCACATCACAATGACTTCCGTGTTCTATCTTTTTCATTCTCGCTCTCTTTTGTTATCTTTCCATTCCTCTGCTTCTTTTTTTGCTCTACTGTACGTTGCCCTCTCTCTCTCTCTCCATCTCTCTCTCTCTCTCTCTCTCTCTCTCCCTCACTGTCACTCCGTCCTCTCCCTTTATCGGAGTAATTAAGTAAACACGGCTTTGAGCTGGGGATGTGTTTATGTGGACAAACAGCTAACACTGCCAGCATGACAGGAGAAAACTGCAGCCCCAGCAAGAGGTGTGTGTGTGTGTGTGGTGGGGGGGGGGGGGGGGCGGCTACACACGATAAGAGCACAGAGGAGATTTAAGAACTGAAAGAACAGCCATGCTGAGGAAGGAGAAGTGTGTGACACAGGCAGAAGGGAGAGACAGAGAGAGAGAATGATATATATAGAGAGGGAGATATTACGAAATTGAGATGGAAACAGAAAAGAGTTTGAGACAAACTGCAAGAGGTTATATAGGCTATACAATGGTTACAGAGCCACTGTTGACTGCAGCACTGGGCCAGTGGGACTGAGACGCATGAGAGTATGAGAGAGAAAACGAGGGAAACTGATATTACACATTTAAAAAGATGACTGAGGACAAACAAAAAAGTATTGAAAAGACATGTGGTTGGGTGTTTGTGAAGGAGAAAAGAGAGACAACAGGGTCTTTGTTACAGAGACATAATACAAGCGATTAATTAACTATAGTCAGAATGATTTGGCAGTAAATGATATGCCTTTGAGAGATGTTGATGTGTGTGCATGTATGTGTGCTCATATTTACTTTGTGCACTCACAGGTTTCTGGCATGATGGTTAGGTGGAATTAAAATAGACTATGTTAACTGATGGAAGTAAAACATTACTGTTGCTTGGGTCCTGATTTATTGACCTGATGTTTATGCTGATCCGGATGACATGTGCCAAGTGAATACAAGCAAATGTAAGTGAGCTGCTAAGTGTTGCGTGTGTGCACTGCAGAAAATGCCAAGGGAATGTGGGGGTAACTGTCTCTATAAATCAAACCCTGGCAAAAAATCTGTGCACGTTTAATTGCTACACGCACAAACATACATACACATTTTATGTTTACACATAAAAAAGAATTCAAAGCACACCAGCAGAACTTTCTCTCTTTTTCTTTCTGTTTCTCTCTTTCATGCACACACACACACACACACACACACACACACACACACACACACACAAACACACACACAAACTTAAAGAGAAGATAATGTGTTATAAGCACAGCCAAGCCGCTCATCATTAAGCAAGACACCACGAGTGTTTGCAGAAGAGAAAATGAAAGGGCTTAGGCCTGCGAGTGCTCCACGTAGTCCAGAGAGGAATCGATAGGCTTCAGCGAGAGGCTGGGGGAGGGGGGGGGGGGGGATGGGGCACGACCGAGCTTCCCCCTGGCCCTCCGGCGCAGTGCCTCTTCGGGTTTGTGTGTGCGGCGTGCACGTAAAGCCAAATTGAGATGAATTGCTCCCACAGCTCCACTGCACAAGACAGCAGATGAATGCGCTCGTCCGAGATGGCGTACCCCCTCTCTTTTTCTCTCTACCAACGCATCTCTTCCTATAGTCCTCACCTTGCTTTTCTCTCATATGCCTGGAGCTGCAGTCAGTGCATTTGGTTTTCATGTTGTTCTTTTTCGTTCTGTTTTTAGAATGCTGATGAGAACCTTCCAAGTGTGCATGTAAAGTAAGGAAATGCATGTGCAGTCTGAAAAACTTACAAACAAGCACACACTCATACACGCACACACACACACACGTCCGAACAAGTACACACTCTCACACACAAACACACACACACACACATGTCCAAACAAATACACACTCTCACTCACACACACTCACACACACTCACACACACTCACACATCCGAACAAGCACACACTCACTCACACATGGACACAAAGAGTCTGTGTTTACATCATCATTCCTATTTGTTCCCTCTGAGATGACGAGTGTGGTCTTACGACAGGCCAACAAATACTAACATTGGAAGAGGATCAATAGAGAAATTGGAAGAAGAGCTGCTAATCCAGACTTGAGTTATTAAACCCAACTTCAGAGCCCTGGAATTGGCCATATCTTCCACAAAAGACTACATACCGAAAACGTGTCTCACTAGAGTGTTTATTCAAGAAGAGCAAGCTGAATTCTATAAATGCCTAAAGAAATGGGCAAGCAGGAAGGAGAATAAACACCAGCAGAAGAGAAGCTGCAATAATAGTCACCACACCAATGCAAACCATTAGACACACTCAGACAAACTACTCATTCAGAGGGACAAAATCTTGACCTACTCAGTTCCATTCTGCAGGGGGACAACAGACACATGTTTTGTGAACAATTCTAAAAGCATTCTAATTCTAAGCAAAGCCATACTCCATCCACACAGCCATACACACACCTCACTTTGTGAAAAGTACTGCTAAGAGGGAAGAGAAAACGGAAAGAAAGAAGAGACATCTATGCTCTATAAGTGTGCAAATGAGTTGTGCCATCTTAACAGAAGTGGGTGCTGTCCTCTCTTCATTCTCAGAGATGAAAACATTCACGGGGACTACTACAAAGCTTTAAAGGTGGAAAGAAAGAAATCCATGTGAAGGTTTTCCTCATGCCCTTGGTATTGGACAACTCATATGCAGTGTCAATACACTGAGAAGCACTCATGTGCAAGCAGGGAAATGCAGTTTCAGTGGTTTCAAGCTGAACGTTTCCCTCTCTTGCCTATTCCCACCATGGTATACTGTAACAATATATAGTACTACTGATTACTTATTGACATTAACCATTCTGATTTTCAGTAATACTAACCCACTCTACATCTCTCTTTCTTCCCCCTTACTGTACCTCACTTGTGAGGTATATCATCACCAGTCATCAACCATCCGTGTGTTGGCCCTCCTCTCACCCATCTCACCTGAAGTCCCATCCTCGACTGCCCTATTACTGCCCCCTATCTGGACTCCTGGCCCGTACAGCCTAGCGACCCACCACCAGCCTATGACAACTCTGCCCGGATTACTGGCCCATCCACCAACCCACCACATGCCCCTCGAAAACTCCCTTCCCCTGGACAATCCCAACGCTGGACTATTGAACTTTCTGTCACTAAATCAGGAATAACGAATTACCATAACGGATACGTAATCATCCCACCTCTTGTAACTTTCAGCTCAAGTGCTTAACACCATGTCTTATTCTCTACACCCGACTATCATATGCATTTGTCATGTATACAGACCTTACTGTCATGTACTGACCCTAGGCAGATGGGTCAGGCCCTTGAGTCGTGGATCTGCTCGAGGTTTCTTCCTATATATATCTCCAATTCTAGGGAGTTTTTCCTCGCCCCTGTTACCCATGGGCCTCTCTCTTGCTTTCCTTTTCTTCCTTTCTTTCCTTCTTTCTCTGATTGCCTACATTCTGTAAAGCGCCATGATACATGTGTTATGTTTTGGCGCTCTATAAGCACAATAAATTGAAATTGAAATTGAACGTTTCTGCACTGGAGAAGGAGCTGAAGCAGGCCTAAAGCAGCAGTCTTCCCAGTCACTTTCCCTTCTTGCTCTCTTTCTCTCCCTCTCTCAGTCTTACTATGAGCTCTTTCTCCATCCTCCTTTTAGACAGGGCAGACAGGAGAGGGTATTGATTTGCCATCATGTCAGAGTTATTGCTCATTCTCTTTCTCATCCTCGGCATTGACACTGCAGCTGTTGACTCTTCCTCTGTCAAACCAAATGGCAGTATGAGCTCCCACCTCTCCTTTTCCATCCTCTCTTTCTTTTTGACTTTTACTTTTTTTACTTTTTTTCTTCACACATACAATGGTGGTATGTAAAGACAGGCAGAGACTGAGACGAGATAAACAGACAGGGAGAAACACAAACAAACAAACACACACACACACACTAAACTATAACAAAACTTTCCAGGTTATGTGACAAAGACAACTTCCCCCAAAAGTTGTGGCCTTCAGGAATTTTAAAGGCCTAGTTAACCTGCACAGCACCACTTACCCATCAGCAGAAATGAACATCTAATCAAGTGCCACACGCAAATCTTCTGTTTTCTTTCCGAGGCATTTCTTCCACAGAGCTGACCATAGCTGGGGACAGCCTTGACCGTTGCACAGTAACCCCTCCAGTTAACTCCAGTGCCTTCTGTGTCTGCACTGACCCGCTCATCATCTTTCCCCCTGCTGACCTTACTCCTAGACGTGGACGCTGCGCGCACTTGGCCTGTCCATGTTGCCCTTAAAGGTGTGGGTTTTTCAACATTCTAACATAAGAATCCATTCCGCAACAATTGCAGGTTCTAAAATTCTATGTTGAATTCAATGAACCCAGATATTCTTTAGAACGTTCATTTCCCAAGGGTGGGGGAAGGGTGTGCGGGGGAAGGGTGTGCAGGGCACTACTTGGCCGGCACCCTGACAGAGTGAGTGAACGCAGGGACTGCTGCCGCAGTGCCAGGGTGCCATCAGTCTCGGGGAATGAGCGTGATTGTTTTCATTTGGCGGCGGCCCGCCCTCCATTAAAGCCTTTGTGTTTGCCGCGCTCAGCGCCGAGAAACATTTCAAGGATAGACAGTCACCAGCTGAAGAGACTCCCAATAAATTATTCCACACGAGGCACACAAACAAACACGAACACACACACACACACACATACACACTGTAGTGTACACTCTCTCACTCACTTCAATGGTTCATGCATAGCTCCACAAACACAGAGAAAGACACACACACACACACACAGACACACACACACACAGACACCTCTTCATACCCACATACACATACAGCTCCACATACAGATAAAGCCATCAGTTGATTCCCATGTGCTCTGGGTCGTAATCTTACAGCATGACCCCCCCCCCCCCCCCCCCGCCTCTATTTGCTGTGGTAGCAAATAATGAAAAGAACAGAGAAAACCAATTCCGAAGCGACGTGATGCTTTTGCTGTTGAAAGCAAAAGAGAAGACAAAGAGAGAAAAAATAAGCCCTCTTCTCACGGAACAAAAGATGCAGCAGCCCAGCGCATCCTGAGAAGCCTGGGAGCCCCACTGGCCTGAGCACATCGGCCCACGCGAGTAAACACACACAACGGCAACAAAGCCCCCCAAAGTTATCCAAAAAAAAAACACATAATGACTGCAGGGGATGGAGGCAAGTGTGTGTGTGTGACCAGGATCAAGTTGGGCTAAGGATGCGGAAGTTCATACAAAATGTCTCTATGCACATGCACTGTTAGGTCACTTGGGATAAAAGGCAGCATGAAACGACCATAACGGAGAAGGATATTGTTGTTGTTTTTGTCCTCCTCCTCCTCATCCTCCACCTACTACTACTACGTACTACTACTACTACTACTACTACTGATAACTAGATGTACCGCAGAGCGGTACAAAATATGACTGCCGCCCAGTCCAGCACATTTTTGTCCACAAAAAGAAATCACGCTGAAAGGCCTATATATGATTCTAACTGTCTCACTAAATTGCATTATCCACACTCAATTTGTGCTTGTGTGTGTGCCTGTGTATGTGCCTGTGCATGCAAGCGTACATATGTGTACTGTGTGAGTATGTGTCATACGTATGATTACTGTGAATGTATGTGTATGTGTGTGTGTATCTGTTTGTGCACATGTGTGCACATGAAATGGGTTAACATGACCCCTGGAGGCAAACATACGGAAAAAAATGGTCATCCTAGGCCCTACAGTTCTCAAGATATTCACAGAGAACTGTGTCTGCCCTACCCTCCTTTCGGGGGGTCCAGTCCAGCGGGGGGGGCTACAGATCAAAACGAAAAATGACGGTTCCATGCTATCCATGTGGGGGTACATGCCCACAAAGTTTTGTGTACCCCGGTCTTTCAGTGTCCCGGGAATCCTTGTTGGTGTACGTCACTAAATGTACACATAAATTATTTTATTGTAAGGCCCCCCATGAACGAAAGTACACAAAACTTGGCATGCATTCGGAGGGTGTCATAATGATCCTACACTTTTAATTTTGTGCATTTTTGACCTTGTCAGCCAGAGATATTGTGATGAAAACACCTAATTTTTTGCTTTTTAATTTTTAACTAGGTGGCGCTATACATGAAATAAGTGGTAATGGGATGGGTTGACATGCCCCCTTAAGACCAACATACATAAAAAAGGTGGACCTCCTAGGCCCTACGGTTCTCGAGATATTCACAGAAAACTGTCTCCGGCCACCTACAGGCCAGTTGGTGTATAGTAACATAAATTAATTTATTGTGTGGCCCCCCATGAACGGAATTCCACAAAACTTGGCGTGCATACAGAGGGTGTCATAATGATCCTACACTTCCAATTTCGTGCAGTTTTGACTATGTTAGGTCACAGATACCTTCAATTACAACACCTCATTTTTACTTTTTTGTGTTTAACTAGGTGGCGCTATACATGAAATGAGTGGTTATGGAATGGGTTGACATGGCCCATTGAGATCAATATACAAAAAAAAAAGGTCCTCCTAAACCCTACGGTTTTCGAGATATTCACAGAAAACTGTCTGCCCTACCCTCCTTTCGGGGGGTCCAGTCCAGCGGGGGGGCTACAGATCAAAACGAAAAACGATGGTTCCATGCTATCCATGTGGGGTTACATGCCCACCAAGTTTCGTGTACCCCGGTCTTTCAGTGTCCCGGGACTCATTGACGGAAATTTGGGCATGCGAAAAAAAATAAAATAAATAATAATAATAATAATAATTCTGACTAAACCTAACATATCGCTGCGCGGCGGTCATAATAATAAACAAAAACTGGCTTACAGAACTTGACTCTCCACGTTTCACTCACTCACAGTTGCTATGCTTTGTAAAGGCTCCTGCACATATACATGAACACACACACACACACACACTGAGACACTCAATTTTAGCACATCTGATTAATTATACATCTACAAACACAACCCTAATAACTTCTGAGAGACATACCGACAGTCTTAAAGGTATCCAAACCCTTCCTGACCCTGACATCCATACACTTCCAATACCCAGATACTGTACACACAGACCAGCTCTGGCGGGTGAATTCTAACTAGAAGCACCTAGGAGCTATTTAGTGGTGTGTGGGATGATTTTGACAAGTAAAGCCAGGGGAGGAGGATGAGGGTTAAGGGAAACGAGGGAACAGGGCTGGCAGAGGAGGAGAGAGAAGGAAAGGGCTGCGGGAAAGAGAAAGATAAAAAGAGTGAGAAGCTGGTATTTGCGCATGCATGCAAATGCATGGCAATGCTGCATGTGGCTTCTGCCAAGTCACTGACAGCATCCAATGCCCATCGTAGAGGGCTCGGGTGTGGGTGTGGGTGGGTGTGCTGGGACCTGGCACCATGTCTTGTCGACAGAAATGAGGAAAAAAAGTCCCTCATGGTCATGAACTCGGCGAGCGGGGAGGGGAAGACAAACGGGAACCTACAGGGCTCCGCCTGCTGTCCTTGCTCATGACGCTGCACAACTAACCACGTCCATCATTACACACACACACACACACACACACACACACAAAATATCTTAGAGGATTTTGTCATATCAAATCTTTCAGTCCAAGACACAGATCACTTTGTAAATCTCTCACCTACTGCTACAAAGACTCTACCGTTCACCCAGGCATGGTCCCACGCAGATTTTTGATATATGGAGTTAGTTTTGTATTTTCATTTTATTCATATTTTAAAACATGTACTTTAGCTATGATACTTATATTAAAGCATCTGAGGCTGATGATAGGTTAAGAGTCACATCTTCTTAGGTAAGATATGATGGATAATGACAATCCTACAATTGGCTATCATTGCTCCCACCCCCTTCTCTCTAGTGATACTAGTGTGTGTGTGAAACCGTATTGAAAATAGATCAACTTACTCCTGCCCAGTTTGAGCATTTAGTTCTTTTCATGTGTGGCTTTAATATATACATTTTTTATATGCACAGTGGACAATTATTTCCATGTGAACTTATGCCTCTCCAACATTTTGGTTGACCAAACAAGACTTAGCTCAAGAAAAGTGAATGCCTTGATGAAAGTGTAATTGTGCCCACCCCGGTTTTTTTCATGATGGGCACACACAGCTACACGCAACCACTCGGTCGTTATGCTGCCACTAATGCCCTCACAGTCCTGAAGCAAAGGCACACATGTTAATCAGGATTAGCAGAGGGAAGCCTGCAGTTTGGTATTATGCCTGCTCCGAGCCAGCCAGTGGTGCACAGACTGGCAGCTCTGCCCTTACACACACACACACACACACACACACACACACACACACACACACACACACACACACACACACACAGAGAGAGAGACGCACACACACACACACACACACACACAGAGAGAGAGACGCACGCACACACAGCACTACAAAAAAGTGCATTTTGCTATGTGCTTTCCATACACATGCATTATCACATAAACCCAGATCAGCTCAAACACTCTTAGAGCGGCTGATTCACACCATCTGCATTTCACAGCCTCTTCCCATACGTTCTTCTTGGAGTTCACCCACATGCTGTAGAACTCCCAAACACACAAAGGTCTCATCAAACACATTCTGCATGTCACACACAACCACAGACACACTCTTGGTCTTCTGCCCCATGTGGCAGCCTGTTTGAGCTCCTCCTGCATGCTAACGAGACCTTAAGCAGATGGCCGACTCCCTATCCAGCTCACTGGTCAACAGAGTATTGAACAAGCTGTGCATGCACACACACACTCTGACACACATAGGTCTGCACAGAAGATTCTGTAAACCAAAATTGAAGATTTGTTTGGAAACACCATGTATAGGTTAGAAAATAATTCCTGAAATTAATCGGACGAAATTAATAAAGACTGTAAACTGTATGGTATTGAATTGTGTGAAGTGTTTTGTGCTCCATTTTTTAGGGCGGCCCAAAAAAGGGTTATTGATGATGCAATGAGTTCCACACTTAGCATAACCCCTTCCCTTAAGAGTTGAGTGATTGGGTGGACAAACCCCAGAAAGTAAAAGTCCTGCCCAGTATTTCTTCTGCCTATGCACTTAACACACAGGTATATGCAAATTATGTGGTCCAGTGGGTGAAGAGTATGTGCTAATTAGTGGTGCGTTCATGCAACTGGGAAGTGGGAAGGTTCCCACTTTAGAACTCCAGACTTCCGAAAGGACCTTATGCATGGAAGGCTCTTTAGCCAGCTCATTTATTCCCGGTGGAGTGTCAGCTGTGTTGTAACAGCATCTTCTGTTGTATTCTGCTCCTTACACGTTCACTCTGACACTGAATATCTTGTTTGGCCAAGCAATTTTAACACACGCATAAATCCTTCTACATCGCAACGATTCACTAGGTGCAACACCCAACCAGGTTCATGTAGACACTAATTACATTAACAATAGCGGCGGCTACAACACACCTGGCTCCACCGGAAATAAATGAGATTGTTAAAGAGCCTCCCGTGCAAAAGGTCTATTCCGAAGCATTCATTCACAACAAACTGGTGACGTTGCTAATGTTCATAGGCTAGCTGGCCTGAAGGCTAAAATCACGTAGTAATTCAAAGTTACTCTGGGAAGTACTGTTTAATATCACAATCACCTGCACTTATTAGTAGAACATAAATAAACAAGGAACTGACTTATTTGTGCATGGAATACAACCAGTTCAGGTGTCACATACCCCACCATGACACTAGAATTTTCCGACTTCCCAGTTGCTTATGAACGCACTATAGGACCAGCTGGTTTAGTGAACAGTTAGCACAAATGTGTGGTAGGAGTTTTTCACCTCTGTGAGTTACAGTAGGCTACAACAGAGAAAGGTCATGTTCAGAGTTTTCGCCTCTCCAGATATTTGTTTGGAAAGACCTTGAATAGGGTAGAAAACTTCTAGCCTTGTGAAAAACCTGCTTTCTGCAGTAAATTAGCACAAGATGCATATTATGTGCACTTAACACAGGTGTTTCCACTAATTAGCTCATTTATCTGGCTGAAGAGTTATGCTAATTAGAATCAGCTGGTTCATAGAATGGTTGAAAGTACGCAGTAGGAGACAGGCAGGTGACAGGTCATTGTTGGTGAGAATGCGTGCGCTACACAAGTACTGCCGCAAAGAACGGAAGATGATGAATATATAGCCAAAATTAATAGAGTAAGATAAAGCAAATAGCCTTGTAGCCTAATGAAATACATTACGGATTGATGAAGACATGTACGTTCACAATGAGGAGAAACTATTTATTTAAATTTACAATGAAACATTTACATTTAGTTTACATGTTGACAATGAATGGTTTTGGTTGTTGTTGGCCTTAAGATTCTTTGTGAATGCGGCCCCAGAGCTATTTTTAAAGTTATGAAATGTTCAAAAATGCCCTGTTTTTTGACCAATCAAAAGTGGATAACCGAAAAAGACGCTTACGGCTGCTTTTTGGAACAAAAACGATGGCAGATTTTTTTAAAACTGAAAAAGCGGTTTGCATAACTTCTCTCGTCAGAAAAAGAAGCTAAGTCTGAATGTACCCTTCCATGTTCTTATTGGAAGACTCTTGCGGTAATTACTGTGAGCTCTTTGGAATTGGAGCTAATGGCCCTCAGCATCACTTTTGAATTCCACTACACCGATATCAAGGGCCAATTGAAATAGCAGGCCCTTGGGGGCGCTGTGGCGCAGCAGGCTACAGCGCCCGTACCATATACGGGTCTGAATGCCCACGGGGACCCATGTTCGAGTCCGACCTGCGGTCATTTCCCGATCCTACCCCATCTCTCTCTCCCACTTGCTTCCTGTCTCACTCTCCACTGTCCTGTCCAAATAAAGGCAAAAAGCCCCAAAAAATATACTTAAAGAAATAAAAAAAGAAATAGCAGGCCCTTGAGTATATTTCAAGGGGGTAGGAGAACGTTCGGAGAGTGTAGACACTATGTGCAGCTTTGAGGCTAGGAGTAGACCACTTCCAGCTAGCATTCCATTGAGCCCCATTCACTTTGGTGTCACTTTGACATCAAATAATGTTACATCTGAAGCGTTTTAAGCTTTTATATTAACCTTTTCTCGTAACTCACTTTACGGCTGAGTAATACACTTTTTTATGAAAATAATGCCATCTTGACGTAATGAGCATACGACTTTGCGTCGCACAGGAGCGAAGTAACTGTATTCTCTGGAAAAGAAACTCGAAGGCAGTCTAGGAAAAAAGGCCAGGATAAGATATTTAGGAAAGCATTGAGGGAGAAAAACAATTAAGTGATGTTTTGATGGGTTGGCACTACGTCAGAACAAATCCCTACGTTATCAATTTTCTTAGCACGGTTACCAGACGAGTTACGTGTTTCAGTCCATTGCTTTAACGTCACACATTTCTCACTCGCCTGGACTGAGGATGCGCGAGATCCGACGTCAACCAACAGGGAATGGATTAAAATTTGCTTCACTCGTCTCGTTCGAAGTCTATAGGGATAGCTCTGTCCATATATTTTACTGTCTATGGTTTTGCAATGCCTGCTCACCATTTTCCCAACACGTTGAAAGAACAGGATTATAGCTGCAGGGTCAGGGGTTAAATGTGCAGGTTGGCGATATTAAGTATGAGCAAATAAAGTCTGTTGTCCTGTAGATGCACTACTGCTGACCCTTTGAGAGAGGGAAAATGAGGCGCGTGAAAAACAATTGCACCTTATAAACATTCCGCCAGCATCCTTGGCCCAAGCACACCGGGTGGTTAAGCAGGGAAAAAACTGACGCCTATTTTTCTGGTGATCACCAGCCTGAAGCTTTTCACACACACACACACACAAATGCAAACATAACGACATTTCTCCTGCACACAATGAGCATTAGGCACTTTGGAGACAATTAAGAGAGATTCACTGAGAGGGGGCCTCTGCTTCCTTCAACCCAAAGTCAACCAAAGTAAGAATGAACAGTAAGGTGAAGGTACAGTGACTTTAAATCAGTTCTGCCAAAGAGATTGAAGGTAAGGATTGTGTGTCTGTGTGTGTGTGTGTGTGTCATTAAAATCAGTGTGGAATAAAAGCAGACTGTATCTCCCCTGAAATTGGATTAGATTATGCTGAATTGCCTTTTTGGACATCATGTGCAGACTGGTCATCATCAATGCTGACCACTGGCGCAGAGTAGGGGATGACCCTAACATAAGCACCTACAGAGTGTGTGGTGGGAATGATACGTGGTACAGTAGAGTCCAATAATATCATGTCAGACTGAGTGACAGGGCAGGTAGGATTTGCTTGAACCCTTTCTGCTTATAATTGATCCCAGAAGATTTTTGATGAGGCCACAACCTTTTCAATGAGGCTGTGAGAGAACATCTTACTCTTTCACTCTTTTACACATGTATGCATGCACGCACACACAAACACACACACACACACACTTACCACATAGTAATGACTACTTTATCTCTTACTGAAGTGCATAGATGAGACCCGTCTTCAATCCTGGTATGTAAAGGTTAATATGTAAATGACTACCATTCCAAATGGCTATAAAATAGCAGTTAATGGATGCAGCACAACAAAATATTTTGAATGGCTGTAACCTAATTACTTTTATTAAGGTCCTGGTCTCCTGTGTCAATAAATAAAAGCACTTTTATTTATTTGAATACACCCCAGCCCATCTGTGAATTTTGGAAGCGGTGTCGGTCCTAATGCGCCTCATTCAGGGGCAGAGGAAGGGATTTCGGCCATTTCCAGCGTTAGGCAGGCTGCATAATTTGTAGGCAATGAGTCATTGGGCATTGTCAGGCTGTATTCACTGCATTATTCAGAGAGCATTACACAGCCAACACTGCAACCACTCCGCCCAGCAAATGCACCAAAGCGTATGGCATTAATAGCTTTTCACCCTGTGAACATCACCATCACGATTAATCATATTTCAGTGGTGGCATCATCTTTGATTCGTGGCATGTTTCCAGGTAAGAGAGGGGAGGGGTGGAGAGAAAGAAAAAAACTTTCTTCCATGCTTGACTGATCAACTCAAGGTGCCAGGGATAATCAGCTGGAGCTGAGAAAGGGGGAATGCAATCTTGACAAGGTAATGTTAGCCCTGTCGACACTTTCTCCGCCCTTAACCCTTCTGCCTATTCCACAGCCTGTTTAACAACAAAACAAAAGGCCGCACAAATCCACTTCTCTCAACATCACACTTCTGATCTTAATGTTCCTGCAGCTGAAAAAAAAAGAAAGAAGTGAATTCCTTTTTCCTTGTTTATTTGTTTTGCCAAGTGCCAAATGGAAAAGAATATGTCACCATGCTATCCAAAAAGCTTTTAACAGTACCTCAACAGAAAAGCTTCATTATTTATGTATGAATTGATTCCAGAAGCATATTGACTCATTACCTGCATGAATTTAGTCCTGGCCCCACAAATCCACACGTGTCCCTTCCCCATCATATGTGATTCATTGCTGGGCCTGTTCACATTAAGCCCTCCATGTTTGTTCTGTTCCCTGATGGTATTTTTCTTCCTTAACCAATCTGATCTTGTTGACCTTTGCAACAAATTCAAACTAGAAGCGTCAGTCATGCAATTTCTTTTCTGTGGGAGTGTGTGTGTGTGTGTATGTGTGTGTATTTGGCTGCTTATGAAACACATCCGTTATTTTAAATGATGCCATCCACACTGAAGTGGCTTTGCAAGGCTGTGGAGTGGTGCTAGTGTTTGCAGCCGATCTTTTCCAAGTGCTTTAGGGGGGTCAGAACAACACACGCTACTGTTCACCGTGTGCAGCCGAAGCAAGGGACACTGCAAATAAAGTATTAAAATCCATTTTATATGTATCGCGGACCACACTCTTATCATGCTAGGTCTGACCTGATTTCTCTGCAGCGGGCCGGGCGATCTGACACTGGCCCATTTCTCCTGTCGACTGTGATGGAGATGCCTGGCTGAGCACGGACGTGAGGTTTCGCCGGCGTTTCATCACACAGGTCGATGGAAGAGAGAGTTTTCCTGCTGTGAGAGTCCTACTTTGTATTTTGCGTTGGAAAGTGGTAAGCCTATAAGAAGCCTCTTGATGTCCCGGAAAGTTTTTAAACCGCCGAAGAAATCACATTTTCAATACACAGGCTGTGTCCGAAACAGAAGGCAGCTATCTACCACCTTGCTGCCTTCAGCTGTCTTACTGTCTCCACTTGCCATAGCAGGCATCAAGGTACCAGTTATGAACTTTGATTCGGGCGGCCTAGTTAGGTAGCAACACGGAACGCGGTTGCCAGGATCCCGGAGAGCAGAATAACGTAACATAGCATTAGCGAAATCGTTATTTGCTAGTGTCTCCCTTGTCTCACTCTACATTACTTGACAATGGACAATACATTTTTTTCACCATAAGGTAAGCCGTGAGAACATATAGAAAAGCAAGGTTGCTGTTGACAAATATGATTCATGGATTCATACGTGCTATAGTGAACTTACATAAGGCATATATATGTGGAGATCTCAGCCCAGGCAGTCAAAAATGTAGTGCTGTACTCTGTTGAGTGCTGTTAAGTGCTGCAAAATGCTTTGGCCAACACACCTGCTCGAGGTCAGGACCGATACATCTGCTCAGGATTCTCTTGAGAAACAGTCTCTCACAGTCTCTCTCTCTCTCTCTCTTCCTCTCACAGTCTCTCCCCCTCTCTCCCTCCCTCCCCACGCACACAGACCACAGCTGTAAAAACTCAACAAAATTCATACAAATACATTGTCAGTTACCTCAATTTAATGTGGCAGATTGAAATCTGCAATATCACTGGCATTATCCACAGCTTGGCAAAAACCTTGGACTGTGCGCAGTGTTCCTAACACTAATTAATTCCTAATACACTAAAACATTTGTCTAAACCATATGGCTCGATGAAGAAGATAATTACTTACAAAATAATCAAGTAGGCCCGACTCAAAAGTAGCTTTGTTCTAGGGGCATTCGGCAGAGATCAATGAGCTAAAGTGAAGTGCCCAATGCCGAGGGTGGCCATAATGATGTGAGGCAGAGATGCCTCTCAAAGAAGGACAACACGGAGGACAACTCTTCACAGACAGACAGGCTGTGAATGACACAGACTCTTCACAGACAGACAGAAACAACGGATACTGGGCTCTGCAGTTCAACATGCCATTGAAGTACAGAATGGTGTGGGTAATGAGGAAAATAACCAGGGGCGGAGTGCCAATCGGGACGGTAGGGAGTTTTCCCGGTCGGCCGGCCGACGTCCGGGCCGGCCCGTAGAGCTTTTATCGCGGCCGCAGTCGTAGGCTACATGAGAAATGCATTTAGAGTTTTCCGCGAAAATCTCCGAGATCTACACTTCAGCGTTTTAAGAAGTCCAACCCATATTTATATCACTCGCTCACTGTCTATATGTCATTTATGGTTACCCTGCACACTCATCTCTCCAATGCTGATTTTTGTGTAGGCTAGCCTTAATTTTTTATCTTAATTCATTTTTGTCTTATTCAGGCGTTACAGAACTTTCATGATGTTTGTTTTTAAAATTAACGCAAGCCTAGGCTAGAATGGAGCAAAGCCTCCTGGGAATGTGAGGAGCAGGGGTGGATTTTAGTGCCCCATTCCGCCCCTGAAAATAACCCAAACCAATAGATGTAAAGGAAAATATAAATGCCATACAAGTACAATGTTTTGGGGTTTTTTATCATGAAAATATATGGCAGTTAGTGGCATGCAGAGAGAAAGTCTATCCATACTCCAACGTGCATGTTACTGCACATAAAAAAACACAACAATAGAATTAAAGGTAAAAAATGAAATATGAAAAAAAAATACTTCTAAATCGGAGAATATTAAATTCACTTTTTGAATGCCGCAAACTTGCACCAAGGATCAGCAATACTCATGATTAGACTGATAAATTATAGCAAATTGTCTAGTATTAAAGTAATATTGGTGCCTAGGATAGCTACTTTAAAAACAAAATACAGGGGCGGACAATTAGTACACTGAAAATGCCCTTATCAACGTCTACCTGAATGTATCCCATCATCGTTGTATCTGAATGCATCCGTGACAAAAACTTTGCCACATCAAATGCAGCAGAACAAATGACAGCAGCACGCTGCACACAAGAGACCTGTGAACCATGGCTAAGTGCACACATTCACAGCAGGAGCAGATCTGCTGTAAGCCCCGAGGATGAATAGGAGCAGTCGGCCGAACTTTCAGCCGAATCCTCAATAGCAGGGTTAAGAACGAGGCCCTGCAAGTCCCCCTGACAGTTCCACTAGGTGCAGGCACACTATCACGCCAAAGCTGCTCCTGCTCAGCAGACAAGCCTATTGTTATGCTGGGTCAAGCTCACATCGAGCTCTGAGATGGAGAAGGGCTATACACAGATACACTCTCTCTCTCTCTCTCTTACTCTATCTCTCTCTCACACACACACACACACACACACACACTATTCCTCTCTCTCTTTCTCTCTCACACACACACACACACTCACACACATCACTGAGGTTCTGGCACATCCTGATACAATATAAAAAATGTATCACTGATCCAAGACACACTGAAAATCCATTAACCCTGATCAAATCAATCCCTCCCTATTAAACAATAAATATTGTGAAAGATAAAGACTGTGCGTGTCTGTGTGGCCAAGGGATAAGGTTGAAGGAACTACAAAAACTTCTCTCCACGAGAGACCAGGGTTTTGTGGTGACATGAAAAATGCATGGGGCTCCTTGTACAGCAGGTTTGTTTGCATGGCTCAGGAAATCAAAAAGGAAACAACTCCAAAAAGAGGACAAATTCACAGCAGACAAAAAGCCCATCCCAACCTTACCTCCCACTCTCTCTCTTCCCCTCTCTCTCACACACACACACACACACACACGCACACACACACCTTTTTATCACTGCCACCTCGGAAATATATTTCCCCCTGTATTTTTCTTATGCAACAAATGTGCCTCGAAATGAGGTAAAAACAAAAAGCATTGAGCTAAAGCAAAAACTCTGGGTTGAGGACAGAGGGACCATGAAGGAGGGGAGGGTTGGCTCACCACTAGAAAATAGGGAAGATGCATTGAGGGAATATTTCTTTTTTATGTCCTTGTAGAAGGAAATAATAAATGAGTCAGGTCCGTGCACTCTGGGTTTGATTGGTCTGGCTTAATTAGCCTGGCAGAGTGACTTGCAATGTTGCAATCTTTCTCCACAGTCACTAAATGTTACCTCCCGGTATGAATGGTTTCCATGCAGAGCCTCCCCCACAGACTCCTCCTCTGTCCTTGCCCCTTCTGCCTAGTCCTTCCTCTTTACCTCCATGCCTCCCTCTCCTTCCTCCGCAGTGCTACCTCCATGCCTCCCTCTCTTTCCTCCGCAGTGCTCCTCACTTCTATTCCTCCTCCTGGTCTTCAGGCTGTTCCCGCCTACTGTATGATGTGTTCTTGTCTACGGCACCTGTTCCCCACTCTCTCTGAGTAACCGCTCTTCGCCTCTTTGTGTCCTCTCTCCGTCTCCTCCCCTCCCCTCCTCTGGCATTGCCTCCAATCTCTTAATGAATTGTGTTCTTCCCTATCCAGCATTATCTGCCTGACAGGCTATCACTGTGCCAAACGGTATTCATCATTAAGAGTGGAGAGACACACAAACAGAGGCACACACATACTGTACCCAAATCAAGCATTTAAGGACACACACACACACACACACACACACACACACACACACACACAGGTTTAGCTTCAATTCATGCACAATAACTATATAAAATGTATAACAGCATAAAATGTATCATAAAATCATAGGTTTCAGATACAGTACGTGGAACACTTCAGAGTTGGCCAGTTTTCAAAACAGTCACTGTGTGAGGGTATATTGCATCACAGTACATCTGTACAGTACGTTTTGACATCACACACACACACACACACAAACACGGTAAGAGGGGGGAAGCTAACCTTTTTCATGTGAGGAGACCACTGTCCAATAATGTTTAATTGCTTTGCTAGAGCAATTTGCTAGTTCAATACCTTTGAAAGGTCAAGGCTTGATATTTCCATTTATGAAACCCTTTTAATCAACTAGATCAGATGCGGCACCCCAATGACAATGGTGTTGGGCCTGGGAGGTAGCCTTCGGAGGTAGCCTTGACAGGTCAACACCACAGTGGTGCCTCTTAATCAGTGTGCAGCTCCATCATACACACACACAGGCTCCGGAAATCAACAATGGAACAACTCCAAAAAGAGGACAAATTTGCAGCAAACAAAAAACACCTGCCCACCCCACCCAACCTCTCTCTCTCATGTGCACTGTATGTAAAAACAAAGCTCTCCATTACCCGCAGAGATTCACCCACACAAGCTTATTTTTCCAATTAGTCATTGAAATTGTAGATGACCACAGGGGATGAGATTGAGCAATCTAAAATGATTAGACTTGACATCAAGACTTTCATAGCAACAAGGCTTATTACGGCATTCAAACATGCTTCCATCCACATAACCACAAACATACAAGCAGAGACAGTCAGTCAGACCCACACACACCCCAGAAGGAGAGCAGACACACATCAACAATCAATATGCAATACAGCATAGTGATCCAAGGCAAAAAATCCAGGGACACGTCAGTCCAATCAAGGCATCTCTCACAATGTTTTACCATCTCTCTCTCTCTCTCTCTCTCTCTCTCTCTCTCTCTCTCTCTCTCTCTCTCTCTCTCTCTCTCTCTCTCTCTTTCTCTCTCTCTCTATCTCTCTCTCTCTCTCTCTCTCTGCCCCCACCCACTCCTTTGGACCTCTCCTCTGTATTGATTTCCTATGTGCCCTCGGAGCCCAAACACTGTTCACTCAGCTCTTTTTTTCCCCAGCAAACCAAACTTGACCATGTCCCCAGACAGAGGTAGGGCAGCTTGGCCCCATCTGACCCCACTGCTCTCAGCCCTGTTGGGCCCTGGGTGGGTAAAGACCCCTGGACAAATGAACAAGGTGCGGGGCCCGGGAGCACGACCCCACGGTGTAGAGCATTAAAGTAAGGCCCCCACTGCTGGCCTCAGGTAATGTGAAGGAAGGAGGGCGCAAAACACTTATTCTGCCTTCATGCACTCCGAGACGTGTGAGTAGCAAAGCCTTTCACCAGACACACGAATGATCACAATACATTCCTATAACAATAACAATAACAACAACAACATCTGAGAGAAGAATTCAAAACAAAATATTTACAACCAAGCCTGCCACGGTTATTTGTCAGGGGTATTCAAATACTGTGGTGCATCTGTAGACATGTTTGAGACTCCTCTGGTGGTGTGCTTGCCCTCAAGAGCCAGACTGAGCCAGACTCAAGAGCCCGCAAGGCAATGCTATTTTGTTGTAATGCAAATCTATTAAACCAATGGCATTTACCTGGCCTCAGTCATTAGCACTGACAGAGTGGCAAATCCACTGAGCTCAGGTGTCTATAGTCAGGACACTCCGAGGGATCTGCTCTCGTGGCAGACTGGAAGATACATGCTGCTGCAGTGGTGTAGGCAGCATAGAGCCCGAGGAGCTCACACACACACACACACACACATAATATTTTCACTGTTTACTGTTCCAAATACAATCATCAAATAAAGTGGAGAATATGTGCAGATAGAATTTTAGTCATGTACCAGACCATTATGGGAGATTAAGACAAATCCCTGTTAACATCACAGATTAATACATTTCTCCTATCTTTTGAGTGATGAATAACTTCCTGTGGTTTCTTTTTTTTAAAAGTACTACTTTTTAAATTTCTCACATTTCTGTTTAATTTCTCCCTCTTGATCTGCTCTCTTGTTCTTTGCTCTCCAGCATACAAAAACAAACAACGCACAAAAACCTCAATTTCTTTTCACATCTTCTTGCCAAGATATTATCTCATTCATTTTTCAGATGTTATTGGCTTTTGTATTTTTTTAAAAACAAAAACGTAAAATCCATTTCACACAAGTAATCTCTTGCTTGTTTCCTCCATGTATCCTCATCTGATCTCTCCTGCCACCCCTCACGCTCACTTTCTCTGCCAGTTCCATCCCACGTACCCCTCGGCCCTGAGTTCAACAGGACCGTGGAGTGCCAGTGCTTGAGTTAACACTAGCCTTTACAAACGGACACCATCAAAGAGACCCGAGCTGCTGACCCCTCAGGCAGTCACTCTCTCTCTCTCACTCTCTCTCTATTGTGATGTGATAAGAGCTCAAAGCACCCCAAAAATAAACACCACATCTTTTCATTTAGTCCCAACACCGCCGATCAAAGCAGCACGGCTAAACTGCGGTGATAAGATGCAAGCTCAGCCTCGCCTCCCCACCAACCACCACCCACAACTATCTTTGAGCCGGCTGTGCTGGGAAAAAATGAGCTGGAGAGTCCCTGAACAATTAACCCAGGAACAGGCGGGGGTTGCTGGATGAGTGTCATTAACATCTGGGCCACTCGAGAAGAGGCCCAGAAGGCGAGTGCAGACAGACATCTGTCTCCATGACAGAGCCACGCTGCTGAGGCTTAAGTATTATGACTGTACATGGGAGGGTCATTATAAAGACATAGGAATGGCACTGGAAATGACATCTCCAAGGTTCAATGCACACAGGAAATGAGTCAAAAATATAATTGCAGAGGTTCCGGATTGATGTGCCAGTCTCAGAGAAAGGGTTTGATTTCAAGTTGGGTTGTCAATAATCATGTTCAGATTTATGTTTTGAAAATAAACACATTTTTAACAGGTACAGCTGGCCTATGTCTGCAGTGATGATAAACATGGCTCTTTCATAAGGTAACTTGGACCTGATTTGGTATTTTTATTAACAACTCACCTTATCTGGCAAAATTCTCAATCTGTGAAACTATATTTGGGTTTTATGATGCACATTAAGAAACAAACCCTGTCAAGAGGCGTTTAGTCACCACAGTGTGATTAAGGGCTTTCCGTTTCAATTACTGCCATTAAAGGAGAATTCCGGTGTGATATTGACCTAAAGTGTGTTGAAACATGATACCGAGTGTGAACGTATGTCTCATAGCTCACCTCGGCTTGTCCCCTGCACTCAGAAATCTGGCGCTAGTTAGCCAATGCTACCAACACAGTGTTTCGTTTTGGTGCCTCTGGCATCGGCCTAGCCATGCAAATAAATCACTGTTTTACACCATTTACGAGGCTCAAAGTAGCTCCATACTTCATTGGTAGACTTCCGAGGGCCTTGACATTTAAAACGAGACATGGAGAACTTTGAAAAAGCACTGGTAGTTTATTTACAAGACGATTTATAGTATATATAAGTATAAGTATATATACTTTTTTGATCCCGTGAGGGAAATTTGGTCTCTGCATTTAACCCAATCGGTGAATTAGTGAAACACAAACAGCACACAGTGAACATACAGTGAGGTGAAGCACACACTAATCCCGGCGCAGCGAGCAGCCTGCTTCTACGGCGGTGCTCGGGGAGCAGTGAGGGGTTAGGTGTCTTGCTCAAGGGCACTGCAGCCGCGGCCCACTGGTCGGGGCTCGAACCGGCAACCCTCCGGTTACAAGTCCAGAGTGCTAACCAGTGGGCCACGGCTGCCCACCAAGACAGTACCTTAAGGAATTTTACCGTTCGACGACATCTTGAATTTAAACACGATAAGTCGAGCGACGAGTACGAACGAACAGGTATGATAAGGGATCAGATTTCAAAAATAATTCAGTGGATATGCATGGATTCAGTTGCTTCCAGTAGCAGCAACTGGAATCCATGCATTTTTACGGAATTATTTTTGAATCTGATCCCTTATCATACCTGTTTGTTGGTACTCGTCGCTCGACTTATCGTGACTAAATTCAAGATGGCGTCGAACGGTAAAATTCCTTAAGGTACTGTCTGTATAAATCGTCTTGTAAATAAACTACCAGTTCTCTATGTCTCGTTTTAAATGTCAAGGCCTTCGGAAGTCTACCAATGAAGTATGGAGCTACTTTGAGCCTCGTAAATGGTGTAAAACAGTGATTTATTTGCATGGCTAGGCCGATGCCCGAGGCACCACAACGAAACACTGTGTTGGTAGCATTGGCTAACTAGCGCCAATTTCTGAGTGCAGGGGACAAGCCGAGGTGAGCTATGAGACATACGTTCACACTCGGTATCATGTTTCAACACACTTTAGGTCAAAATCACACCGGAATTATCCTTTAAGTCCACTGATTTCCCACAGATAATTATGAAGCAGTGCAACCTTTAATTACAACAAGTGTAGTGCATCTAACTAAGACAATCTTGGCACACACTGTATATTTATTCGATTGAATGTTAATTCCAAGATCAAGTATGATTTTATATTGGAGGGCAAGCGGTCAAAATATTTTTTATATATATACTGTATTTACTTATGGGCTTTTCTAACTGTCTGTTAATTTTAATTGATAATTTATTGATAGAACAGTGGAGAGTAGAAAGGTAGTCAGTGGGAGAGAAATTACCTCAGGCCAGAATTGACCATGGGTCCTCATGGGCACTGGGCCCCTACGTGGTATGGGATGCTACCACACTTGCCCCACAGCTCCGCCTAAAAGTGCTTTTTTGAAGTGTGTGTGTGTGTGTGTGTGTGTGTGTGTGTGTGTGTGTGTAATGTACAGCTTCTGTGTCCCTGTGTTTGGGAGAGAGGAGTGAGTGAGTAACTGTTTGAGTAAGTGAGTGAGTGAGTGAGTGAACGTTAGTATGCATTATGTATACTTCAAAGCTGTACTATAGCTTGCTTTAAGATTAACATGCCCACCACAGTGTGTAGTTATGTTGCATGTAGACAAGCATCACTGCTGAGCATCATGACAGCCCCTCACACTGGGAACTGAGGCAGCCTGGAGTGTGCACAGTTTTAAGGGACCTTTTACGAACTCTACAACCAATCAACTCTCAGCCCTTAATTGTCTGCTAGCAACAGCAGTCTTCTAGTAGGAGTCTTTAAAGATAAGGCGAGTGCGAGCCATTAAGGCAAACCCAGTGAAGTAATCATTATCAGACAACAAAAAAGGCCAGAGCAAAATGAAGCCCACTTTGTGGATGGCATACAAAAGATAACAGCAAAGCTAATGATAGCCATCGCCTACCACCCCCATCCCTCTCCCTCTCTGCCTATGAGGAAGTACACAATGATGGCACCATAAAAGATGGGGGTTGGGACTGAGCGAGGTTAAAAGCCTTTCAGGATGACATCAAAGACGCAGCATCAAAATGTAAAATGTTAACTTCCACAAGAGCCAATTCATCTCACTCTCTTGATATCAGATTACATGTGCGCGTCTTTCGGCCTTTTACAATAGCAGTGAATGTGCCATCATCCATCCAGTCTTTCTAGTATCACTCCCTCTTAGTTATATTCTCAGGAACCTTCTGAGTCTACCCTTTCTGTTTTCATATCAGTCTGCATGTATTTGGCCAATTATTTGCTCTCTAATATAAGCCTCACAAGGAAAAACATATTGCCCAGTGATCTCCCCATGCTGCTGTTATTGTTTTCATAATTCTATTATAAGATTGGCACAGGAGTTCTCCAACTAATCCAATAGCCTCAAGCCCATGCAGGAAATGCTCTCAATGGGCCCCAACGCACAGACTGGTATTCAAAGCGCAATGCAATTCGCCTGACGACCCCACAGACAGTCTTTTGATTACAAGGGACAATTTAGGATGTTGTTTGACACGAGGGCGCATGAAAAGAGAGATGCATCAGAGCGATGGGGTAATGAAAAGTGGCATCCATGCAGCAATATCAAACTCATTCGCAACACTGGATTGATGAGCATCTGGCTACCGCTTGTGCGGCCTTAATTGCCATGTGTGGAAAGTCAGCTGTCTGGAACGTTATCAGATAGGAAAACATGAGATGAATCAAACAAATGCATTCAGCGCCGTGTGCAATTACAGACACATACACGATCCAAAAACCATGGCTGACTAAAAGAAGATGATTAATCGTTCCAAAAGAAGAAAAGGGAAAAACACAGAAACAAATAGAATGCAGATGTGTTGGAGAAGAGGACCGCCAACATGCCAAACATAGATACCAGTGGGTTGACAATGGTGAGGATGATGATAGCTGGCAGCCATGAAGCAGTGCTTCCTTCTGCCCAAACAGCTCACAGTGTAAGTCAAGAGACACTCGGCTGACAACTGAGCAGTTCTGTCTGCTAAAAGTGGTGCACAAATCAAACTCCCGTGGGGCCTATTAGTTTGGTCTTAATATGGCACAGCATTGTCACACCATGAGTTGCCAATACAGTAAACTCAAAATTCTCTTATACACATTTGTTGAACCACTAATACTTATGATGTTTTATTTGTTTTTAATAACATTGTTGTTTTTGCCATTCTGGATTTTATTTGCATTTTTTTCTCAACTCATCTACATTTGATCTGCTTTCAATATTGCATATTGTTCTGATTCTAATATGTTCCCTTTACTCTGTTTATTTGATAATTGTTAAGTATTGACTACATCAGGGTCCTTTGCAGGGTGATCGATTGGGGTAGTGATGATACAAAAATACAAAAAGACCCTTAGCTGCAAATCACTTTTCTGATTGTAAAGCAATTGTTATTGTATTTCTAACTGTAAAGCTTAAAAAGCCTTGGCTCAACATTTGTTGTTGAAAATGTGATTTCAATTCATTGATCAATGGCACAATACAACTTTTACATGAAATAGGAGGTGTATTAAATAGACATCAGACAACAACTCATTTGTGTATCATCACTACCCCAATTGATCACCCTGCAAAGGACCCTGTGACAACAGTATGTCAACATTTAGAACAACATTAAATGCTCTAAGTTAATGAATAAGTACGCTTATAACTTGATTCATCTGTGGAAAAAAAGACGATTATATGTTTTCTCATTATAGTAGAGAGATGATTAGACCTATCTCTGGAAAGAGTCATGATTTCATCATCTACCAATTCAATTCAACTCAACTCAATTCAATTCAATTCAATTCAATTCAATTCAAAAAAGCTTTGCTGGCTTTGCTGTTGTTTCCAACACTGCAGTGTCTGTGCATTTCATAAAACACATAACCGTCCAGTTTAGTGTGTATTGCAACACATAAGAATTCTTGTATTGCACTGATACAACAACACAGAGCAACGGTGGCTTTGAACCCTGCATGCCATCTTTAGATGTATAAACACAAGTGCACTTTGCAGATGAATATTTTTTCCCCAAACCAGACACTTTGGCATTAACACAACACAGTGTTTTAATGAGCTTGTGGTGTGCAATTGCTAAAAAAAATGCAGCCGATTCTCCTGGGACAATAAGAAAACTCTGTCCCTACATCTTTGCATCTTTATATCTACAAAACACAAACTAGCTTTAGAGATATGGAGAAATGTTTTCTTTTGCAAACCAGACACATATCTGGCATTAATGCAACACAGTCTTTTAATGACCTTGTGGGGTGCACAGTTAAAGAATGCGGCCGATTCTCCTGGGAGACTAAGAAAATTCTATGAGGATGAGGGAAAGATTTTTGTGCCAGCTGCAGACATAGCTGGCATAACAACAAGTCTGAGCAAGCGCAACCTCCCACTCTGGTCCGGGGGGCACGTGGCCACGACTTCAATTCAGAGCAGCGACAACGGAGAGAACACAAGGGGGAAAGAGAGGAACAACAGAGAGAACACATGGGGGGGGGGGGGGGGGGAGAGCGGGATGAGTTCCATGATCTTGCAGCAGGCCGCTTTCTTGAAGCCTTAGACTCGAACATCAAGGCTACAAGTTTGATCTGTCACCCCCCAGCCAGTCTTCGGATGCTTTATAGTCTGTGCAGACACACATACACACACACACACACACACACACACACACACACACATGAACACACACACACACATACTTTCCTTATCTCTATACTGTATACTCATTATCTAACATACACAATAACTTATTTCTTTCTCTCTCTCCCTTACACACACTCACACACAAAGAGAAAAGAGAGAGAGAGAGAGTCTCTCTCTCACACAACAGAAAAGCTAATGCAGGACAGGAGAGTGAACTGAAAGCCAGTCCTCACGGGGGTAGGACCATGAGTCTTGTATCAGATGAAAAGCACGTCAGTATCCTTGCCTGCCTGCTCCACTCTGTGGAGATGGTGGTCTAGGTCTGACTTTGCTGAAATGTGCTCTTCTAATTCTACAACATCCCTGCGGATGGCACTCCTTAATGTTACATTTCTTTCTAAGAAGACCTTTACAGTTAATGATATTATAAGATCTCATGAGCTAAACTGTAAATACTTCTTAATTTGGTGCCATCAAATATATAGGCATAAAATTAGGTGGCAGTGGTATGAGTGCCCATTCAATGTGTGTGTGCTTCTGCGCAAGTGAAAATGAAAAAAATTGAACCACTTTGGAGATAACATGGGTAGACCCTAAGCTTGGATAGCCTTCTGCACGAAATAATTTTTGTGACTTGTTGCAGGCCTAGGAGAGGTGAATATAGTAGCAAATAGCCTATGGTGATGACCGCTTTAAAAAGCTTTATTTCACTCATCTCGCTGGAGTGAAAGCAGAATGTGGGCTGAATGAGGAGGAAGAAATGAATGAGGGAGGAAGATGATATGCATTTCTGTTATTATTATTATTATTCCATTATTAACGTGAAATATGTCTCCATGTAGCAGTGAAGTGATGGGCTAACCATATGCAGGTAGCCAATGTTCACATCTGGACTGGGCGTGCAAAAAAGATGCCATAGAATGCCATATTGTGACCCCCCAATGTTCACCTGAAGTTGGCACCAGTCCACACACCCATGCACGTGCACACACACACACACACACACACACACATAAACACACACACACATGCAGGCAAGCAGGCACACACACACAGATAAACACATACAGACACACACACACACACACACACACACACTTACCCCCACATACACACTCACAAGTGAACACACACACACACACACACACACACTCACACACACACACACACACACACACACACACACACAAAAACACACACACATGCAGGCACACAAACACAGATAAACACAGACAGACACACACACTTACCCTCACATACACACTCACAAGCGAACACGCACACACACACACACACACGCACACACACACAAGTTGCAAGAGTAGGGGCTGGAGTAGGAGATGGAGACAAATTGACAAGCGTGATTTACTTTTGCAGAGAGAATGCACAGGACTGAGGGGCTATCATATTGTGTACCGCTTTGTGGTACATCTAGTCTTTAATTATTATTATTATTAGTAGTAGTAGTAGTATTAATATTATTATTATTATTATTAATAATAATAATAATAATTATTATTATTATATTGTTTATAATTATATGTAATTATATTATAATTATTATTATAGTAATATTATTATTCTTTATGTTTTATTTTATTATTATTTATTATTATGGATAATTTAATTATTTTAATTATTTGTATTCACTTTTATTCACTTGTTATTGTATGTATTTTCATTTCTATCTTTTTTTCTTTGTTGTTTGGTCATGTCATGTTTGTTGTTATTCTTTTTCTTTTGGAGCACATGGGGTCTGTGCTTGTTACATGAAATGTGCTATATAAATAAAGATGACTTGACTTGACTTTTAATCTGACTACATTTCAATAAGATGGGAATCCGTATTCTTTATCAGTCCAATGTGAAACACCTGCCTGTATGGAGAAGGACAATGCTATCTATGACCAATCTCTTATTCCTGAACAGTTCAAATGAAAACAGGACCAACAGTGTTTCCAAATCATGACAGATTTATGCATTCATGCCCTTAGCCTTCCGTTTTCTGCCTTCAACCCTCTCTTCCACTTATTAAAATCTAATACAAAACTAAACTTGGTGTTCACTTTCCAATATATGTTGCAGGCCACAACAATCCACACTTAGCCACCATGCGCACAAGGTACAGTATCGTTCCAAACCCAACAGAAGTCTCCAGACTCCACTCCTCAAACCCAGTGACCTCAGATGTCACAGAGCTGATTAGCTGTTTCTGGTGACCTCCGGCTTGGTCCTGCAGTCTATAGTGAATAGTGCTCCTGTAGATTTATTAAATCTGCAGGCTGGCAAATCTCAGGAAAGTTGTCAGAGACGGGGCATGGCCCTAGCAAGACAGGACTGGGGCCAATGAGGTACAATCAAATGAAAACGCTCATCTGAGCAAAACGCCACGTCAGCAAGACCTGAGCAGAAGGAGCTGGCACACGAATATGAGGCCAGATTGCTTTTTTCCATTCTGCATGACAAAGCTGACATAACTATAAGACGGTAATTATGTAGCTATATAAAAGCAGTTTTTAGCACTTCCCATTTCTGGCCATTGCTCACAATACGACAGGACTAATCACCGAGTCATTACCAGTTATAACCAATGACAATATTTCAACAATGAGCACAGAATAATCACTTGACAGCAAAGGGGGAGAACAGAGAATAAGTCTGATGTCTCTCTGTAGAGGAGAATCCCTTTAACTCAAATCTGATATGGTACAATGAAGCCCTTCAGCTCCCTGAGCCTCTCAGGCTGGCAGTGCAGAGGTGGCGAGCCAGCTGATTAGATCACCATCACACAGCCTTATATTCACTATTTTTCATTATCACTCATCTCTGCGTGGCTTTATATCCTCCTGGCCCGTTCATACTCCATCTCTGAATGGCTAAATGTTGAGTTGATGATATGCACTTTCTTTACCAAACCTCTCTGTCTGTCTGTCTGTCTTTCTGTCTCTCTCTCTCTTAACTGCAAAGCTCAGGAGAAGCTGGCTCCATTATTGATGAAGCGCTCTGGGCCGTGACTCGGGAAAGAGAAATAATTCAGTGCATTTCTCACTTTTTTTTCTGCCTGCAAATTTCATTTCCACCCCAAAAGTGCCCTAGCTCCCCTGCAGGTGTGGACTTGACTGAGGCCCAGGCCACAGTGCAGTTTTAATTACTCACTCTCCTGGGTGCAGCGTGCAGGAAAGGAAAGGGATGCAGGGACTTGGGGTGGGGGTTCTGAAAGAACTATATTAGCCCTTACCCAAAGCATTTTTGTAGAAGCAGAATGGTTCTCTAGACTGTACACACTCTTGTTCTACACCACTTCCCCAACTATCTTTCTCTTTTTATTTTTTACTCACACGCACGCCCACACACACTAGGAAGAATCTCTGTTGGGTTTTGCTCTCATCTCAGTATTTCCACTCATGAGAAGTTGCTTGGCTATGAGCTTTAGCATCTCCTCTGGGCCTGGTGTAAGCCTCCTCTATAATTGACCTGTTGATGGTGGATACTCCTCTGGGGTAGTGGGGATTGGGGGTGGGGGGGGGGTATAAGAGGGTACAGGAGTGTGAAGGGACTTTCTTTATTGTCTGCTTGTCTTTGAACCTACAAAACAAATGTTGGCACAAAAACAACATCAGCCCTCAGGCAAGAGATCATGGGAGATTCCTTTTCCATCCAACTAGAAGACAGCATTTACCCTGCGGGTTATCACCGCAGATGCCAACTCAGTGTAGATGAGATCAGTGGAGACCTGAGTCTTATCTTGTTATACAACAGTTATGTTAGGTTAAAGAGTTTATTAATTTTTGATTGGACAAGAGGCATTCCATTAGAGGGAATGTCCTGACACAAGCCCGCATGGATAACGCTGGTAAGAGTTTGATATACAACAATCAATTCATTTAAAGATAGAGAGCAGAATGGCAGACATCGATTTTATGATGTTATATTTGACAGTTTGAGTGAAGAAAGGAATAGGGAGACTTATTAAAATGTAAAGACAAGAGAGTGCATTCAACACTAGTACACAGCAGGGTTTCATTGACTGGCAAGTATTCACTGGTTGGCAATGCTTGACCGCAAAATTTAATGCTACTTTTTCTGCTTGCGGTATTGCTAAAATACATTCTCACAGTTTTGACTATCTGTGGCATCTGGGGTGGGGATATGCTTCCCCAACCCCACTCTCACTTGTGTCATATTAAACACATTCTTTTACCTTAAAGTAAAGGCTTCAAACTCATTTTGATGCTACAATGATTTCTAATAAGGAGAATAAAGTCTCTGACATTGCCAATGTGTGCCCAGAACACTTGATATTGCATATGTATGTTGATTGGGTAGGATCTAGATTCATGACCTATTTGTTGGCTTCTGATTAACTTTTTTATTTTGGGTAGCCTACCGTCATTACGCTATTCTTCCATGATGTTGCTTTAATATGGGCGCTTCACACTGTGAAAAGCAACATGGGTAACTGAAGTTGTTTTTCACTGTGTGTTTGTTTGTGTGTGTGTGTGTGTGTGTGTGTGTGTGTGTGTGTGTGTGTGTGTGTGTGTGTGTGTGGTCTCTCCCCAACCACGTCCTCCACCAACCAAAAAAAGGGCTTTTCCCCTAGAAGATTTTGCTGAAAATATTGACCAAGAGGAGTGAAGTGTGGTGCATGAGCTTAAATGTAATCTGTGTCCAACCTGCAGGGGAGCAATAGAGCGCATTTACCCCAGCGGGCCACTTTGTGCTGCAGGCCGTCTTAAAGGTCGAACAGCTTGACGATTAGCCCGCCTTTCAACTGTTAATGTGATGGAAGGGACTACATGAGAGGGTTTTTAAGAGAGTGAGTGAGTGAGAATGAGAGAGAGAGAGAGAGAGAGCGAAAGAGAGAGCATCATAATGTTGGAGCGCTTAAGTAAGGGCTGCATTTGGGCTTAAGTGTGGAAATTCTCATTTGAATGTAGAGAGGTTTTCACTCATCTTCGTTTTTTTCCTTTTAACTCATCAGAATGTCAGACTTGCTCACACACACACACACGGCAAACTCAAACCAGCTCTTCTCAAAATGCTCAAGACTGGAAGACATCAATCAAACAAAGCCTTATCACCGAAGCCTCCTCTTTATCCATGTCTGACGGCCTCCATCCTTCATTCTACATTTCATCTGATGCAAAGATACAGTATGTGCTCTCCACTTCTGTCTCTCACATTGGACAGCTCAACCTCAGAGACCTGGCGCCTCCTCTCCTCTCCTCTCCTCTCCTCTCCTCTCCTCTCCTCTCCTCTCCTCTCCTCTCCTCTCCCTCCTCTGCTCCCCTCTGTTCTTCCTGGCTCTGCCTGGGCCTGAATAATTCATTCTGTCTCCATGAATGTCTTTGTTTTTGAAGGCGCTTCACTGCCTTTTCTAGGTGCTTTTTATGTGTTTACATTTTTTTCTCCGAGGCCGTCATATTTCATCCCTGGTCTTATGATGATGTGAACCATCTGTGTTCGGCAGGTCACTTTATGGCTACACTGTTAATGAAAGGATGAGGTGTGAAAATCAGGGTGTGTGTGTGTGTGTGTGTGTGTGTGTGTGTGTGTGTGTGTGTGTGTGTGTGTGTGTGTGTGTGTGTTCTGGGTTATAAAACAGCAGACGCTGATCTGCATATGGTACACCATCATAAAATCCACCAGCCCCCTGGTGACTACATACCCCAAAGGAGAGCTCTCCCTTTTGACCTTAACATTATGGCTTGTCCCCATATATCATGTATGGCGAAATACCAAGCCATTTAGACAAATCTGTGTGGTGCAGCAGCTTCCCTGCCTTGGTGTCAGGACCACCATGGTCCTAAAACTAGAAAGGTTATCGCCTCGTCCTCATCAGGCAAGTTGTGCTGCTGGCAGGCTGCTCGGTGCACTTGTGACTGCTTCATTTCTTTATTCTTAATAAAAAAGCAAATGTCTTGCCCACCGGCATCTATAAAAATGACATTAAAAAATCTCTGCAGGTATTAAGTCGGCAGATTTATCACCGGTAATGAAGACTCAGGCTAGATTAAGAATAATGGAGCTCCTGGTTAGCCACATAAAACGTTCGGAGTGAGACACAAAAAAGACTCATGTATGCACATTAGTTTAACCTTTCTGTATATATTCAGGTAAAGGCAACCATAAAAATGTAATATTAATGGTAAAACAGTATGTGTGTGCACACTATGACACACCTGTAAAGAAGGGCACTGTGATCATTCAAATGACCACACTCATGCCCCATAGGGGTGCTCGCAACTTACAGTACTGGGTCTAAAAACACATCTCCAGTCATCAAACTCTAATGATGCCAGTTAACTGGCTATGACTGGAGCTAACATTGTTTCCCTTCGCTTAAATAAAACAAGTAGGGCTGTCTGGGACGGTATGGATTTTTTCTTACCGCAGTTGGAAAACAAGAAATTACCACAATTTTGTGGTATACTGCTTTACCCCCCCACCCCCCACCACCCCAAAACAAAAATAAATATGATTGCGAGTTTTGGATTTTGAATTATTATGAATTTTGTGCTGCTATCACAGCCACGGCCACAACAACTTCAAAGATCACTGGATCACCAAATGCTTCAGACATGAAAGTAGTTTAACAACTATAAGGCTATCACAATTTTAGAACTGTTACATTCATGACGCTTATGCTACCACGTTTTAATGGCTGCGTCAGGTTGTAACAAAGGTAGGCCCTAGGCTTCTAGACTGTAAACTTTCTGGCAAAAAGAAGGAAGGTAGACTGGTGCGGTACATAAACAATAGATGGTGCAACCCCGGACATGTTACAGTGAAGGAAACTGTATGCAGACATCCCAACTGTATGCAGACAGCCCCCCCCCCCCCCCGAATTTGTTCAATAATGTCTAGTCAGTACACCAAATACGGAAGATAAAAATTGTGAAAATAAAATATGTACATTTTGGTAGTTTGGTCTTTTTTTTTTTTTGGTCTTTTCATGTAGCCTTGGCAATTAGCCATGTATAGGCCTGAATATAGAAAAATATGCACATGAATTGGCACTAGTTAAACTCACCTCAACATGTCTTTTACAATCATTTAACCTGCCATGGGCAACGCTAAAGACACTGTTACAAACAGTGCAGCGTGCAAGACTAGGCCTATCATTATTTTTTACTCTTATGAGACCAGGGTACACTTTGAAATGGGTCTTAGATTTTCTTTTTTTGGGAGGCACTGACTCCATGACGCTCCTGTTCCTAGATACACTGAACTGATTAAGTTCGGGAGAAAAGAGATAAAAAGCCCGCCTACACTGAAAATGTATTGGTTGATTTAGCAAAACAGGCCAATCAGGATGCTCTCTGTCTTGGATGCGCTCAGTCACACACGCACCACCCCTCTCTCTCTCCCCTGTCGTGTGCGCGCTATACACTCAGATGCACTCACGATTTGAAGTCTATGTCTTGCGTGCACGCTCTTGATCGCTCGCTCATGATTTCGGGAGATTTTATCTAATTTGCGGGCGTCAGGGAGCCGCTGTTAATATGCGGGAGACTCCCGGAACTTCCGGGAGACTTGGGATGTCTGTGTATGCTGCAAGGATGTGGAGTTACTAGCGGTTAGTCTCCGTCCGTACTACATGCCGAGGGAGTTCTCGCACGCAATTGCTGTCTGTGTTTACGTTCCACCTCGAGCTCTCCAGGATACAGCGTGTGACGTCATCCACTCCACAATCGCAAGGCTTCAAACCCAACACACTGATGCCTTTTTTGTGATCTCTGGCGACTTCAATCACATAAAACTGGATTCCACACTCACAAATTTCTACCAGTTTGTTGACCGCCCTACAAGGAAAAACAGGACAATAGACCTCATGTATGCAAACGTGCAAACCCCCTTCCCCCACTGGGAAAGTCAGACCACAACCTCATTCATCTCCAGCCAATGTACAAGCCCAAAGTACAGAGGCTACCAGTTGCCACATGCACCTTCAGAAAGTGGACACCTGAAGCGGATGAGGCTCTGAGAGACTGCTTCGAGTGCACTGACTGGAGTGTGTTACAGAATGGAGAGGACTTAGAGGAGGTCACACAGTGCACAACTGACTACCTGAACTTCTGTATGGACATTGTTGTTCCCACCAGAACTGTATGCTGCTTTCCCAACAACAAGCCTTGGATAACCAGCAATGTCAAGACCCTTCTTAATAGGAAAAAGATGGCGTTCAGAGAGGGGGTCATGGCAGAGTTGAGGCGCGTGCAAGGGGAACTCAAAGTCAAGCTGAAGGAGGCTAAGGAGGACTACAGAAGGAAGGTGGAACAGAAGTTGCAGGAAAACAACATGAAGGAGGCATGGGACGGCATGAAGATTATCACTGGCCTGAAGAAGAGCAGCAGCTCTGTGGAGGGGGACCTGGACAGGGCGAACCAGTTGAACCACTTCTACAACAGGTTTGACTGCCCTGCTCCAGCTCCAATGGCAGTGGTCTGTCCACCACCCCCGGCTGACTCAGGTACTGCTCTTGTTTGCGTGCCTGCCCTACCCCCACCTCCCAGTCTCTCCAGCTCTGCATCCCGGTGACACCCAACGACCTAAACCATCATCACCTCACGCCCTGACCCCGCCTGACGCCTCCTTGCCTGTGCCTGTTGAGGTGTCCACGACTCTGGCAGCCTTGACAGGGACAGCAAGAAGGTGGTCATCCACCAGCCCCCACCCCCAGACCCCCTCAATACCAGTGCAACACTCACCTCCAACATCACAGGCTATCGTACCCCCACCATCACTGGATATTGCACCCCTCCCGCACATGGCGATCACGAACAATGAGGTGACAATGACCTCAGTCAACAGCCATCAGACACACAGATCCCAGATGCACCCCTCCCCCTCCCACCCCCCATCATCCCAGCAGATCAAGTAAGAGCTCAACTAAAGAAACTTCACACCAATAAGGCAGCGGGGCCTGACAGACTGTGTCAAGGCCTGTGCTGCTAAACTGGGGGAGCCACTGAAGAACATCTTCAATTTGAGTCTACGCCTTGGACAAGTTCCAACACTGTTATGTGGAAGACATCATGTCTCACCCCTGTCCCTAAGAAGCTACACCCTAGTGAGCTTAATGACTACAGACATGTCGCTCTAACATCACATGTGATGAAGACAATGGAGCGACTGGTCTTAGGTATGCTCAGATGCCATGCACTAGACCCGTTACAGTTTGCATACCAGGAAAAAGTGGAAGTGGACGATGCCATCACTTATCTTCTACACAGGACACATTCTCACCTAGACAAGGGGGAAAGTGCTGTGAGAATCATGTTCTTTGATTTCTCAAGTGCTTTTAACACCATCCAACCCCTCAGACTGGGAGACAAGCTCTTGCAGATGAGTGTGGATGCTCACCTGGTAACCTGGATTACAGATTACCTGACCGAGCGACCACAGTTCGTCAGACTGAAGAACTGTCTCTCTGACACTGTGATCAGCAGCACCGGAGCGCCACAGGAACTGCGCTCTCTCCAGTCCTGTTCACCCTGTACACATCTGACTTCTGCTACAACACCAAGTCATGCCACATGCAGAAGTTTTCTGACGATACTGCAATTGTGGGGTGTATCAGGAACGAGCAGGAGAAGGAGTACAGGAGCCTGGTGGAGGACTCGTGGAAGACCAAGGAGATGGTGGCGGATTTCCGCAGGTCTAAGCCCACTCTGCTACCAGTCTCTATTGATGGGGTCAATGTGGAGGTGGTAAGCACCTACAAGTATCTGGGTCTCCACCTGGACAATAAACTGGACTGGTTAGCCAACACTGACGCACTCTACAAGAAAGGGCACAGCAGGCTGTACTTCCTGAGGAGGCTGCGGTCCTTCAATGTGTGCAGCAAGCTCCTCAGGATGTTCTACCAGTGTGTTGTTGCCAGCCTCCTCTTCTATGCAGTGGTATGCTGGGAAGGAAGCACAAAGAAGAAGGATGCGGGGCGACTTGACAGGCTGGTAAGGAAAGCTGGCTCTGTAGTGGGAGCTGAAATGGAGTGCATCACTTCAATATCTAACAAAAGGACCCTGAACAAACTGATCAACATCTTGGACTATGAGTGTCATCCACTCCACAGCACTATTGTAAAGCAGAAGAGCCTGATCAGCTGGAGACTTCGCTCACTACCTTGCACAACACACAGACTGAGGAAGTAATTTGTCCCCAGGGCCATTGAACTGTTCAATGCTTCACTTAAGGGAAGAAGAGAGATAGACTTCTCTGCATAGTCTGTCTGCCTCTTCACCCCCTCCATGTTTTGATACTGTCTGTCCACTAGCCACTTTTTACCACTGTCTTTCTGCCTCACTGTTTTCGTGCTATATTAGCACATATGCCCCTCCCTCCATGCCACAGCCGATAACCCCTCCCTCCATGCCACAGCCGAACTGTGGCCACGCTTATACCTTTTCTTAATATAGTTATATATATATATATATATATATATATGACTTTATTCTTGCACTGTTGCACTGTTGGACTTACTCATTTGCACCATCACCATGACACTCACTCACACAGAGCACCTTACCTTACCTTACTATGCACAAAGAATCACAGACTCAGTCCCTGCCTCAGTCATTGCAAGCGCCTCTTGATTGATTAATCACCCACTATGTGGATACTGTTTTTAGAATTAATTTAGATTAAGTGTTATTTAGTATAATTTGTATTTTAGTATATTTTGTATATTCTTTATCTTCTACTGTCCTTATTGCTTAGTTGTGTTTTTTATAATATATACTTTTAATTACTTTTTTCTGCTGTTAGTGAATGTGTGTGTGATGTCTGTATGCTACAGAGACCTTGAATTTCCCCTGGGGATCAATAAAGTCTATCTATCTTTACATTTTAAGCTCTTCAAAGCAGCCAACTTTGCTATGCAAATATGCTCTCAATTGATAATGCTCATGAAATGCGTTATCAATTGAGCCATAATCAAATACTCAGCATGGTGTTGAGAGCTGGACAGCCTTTTGCCTGGTTTGTAGCACCATGTGCAAACCTCAAATCATAAACAGTTAGCAAAGTGTTCATAATTGGTTAATAAACCTACATTCTACATTCAACACATAACATTAAACCATTAACAATCACTTCACTGAGTGCATGTTGTCACTAATGCATGGCACCATAAATGTGTCTTGCTAGGATAGCCCATAGGTGGAGGGCTGCTGAGAAGTCCCTACAGATGAGGGAACCACAGTGAAACGCAGCACCCAAACGCAGCACACTCCCATTTCTGCACGTTGGCAAGAACTGTGGGAGACATCACAGATAAGCGTGCCTCCTCCCAACCAAGGAAATGGCAGATGATTATCGTGTGGGGTGCAGTGATTTTCCTAGATAATCCGCCGTCTTCAGACTCAGCATAAAAAGACTGCACTATCTGTAATTGCCTTACAAACACCCAGTCAGATCCCGACCAGATTTCGCCCGAGGGCTGCTGCCCCCAAACCTTTCAAAAGTGTACAAAACTACACCCTCACTCTAAAAAATGATGTGAATGAAGTGATGTGTTAAAATGAGACATTACTGTGTGTGCTCAGGGACAACACATTTTTGTGTCAATTTCAACACAGCAATTGTGTGGCTGGGTTAAAAGGTTAAAGACAAATTTCAGCTATTTCTGCTACAATTTTAACTTTTTAACCCACCCAGACTGCCCCACAATTCGGCTATCTCCACATAATTGCGGTGTTGAAATTGACACAAAATGTGTTGTCCCTGAGCACACACAGCAATGTGTCATTTTAACACATCACTTCTTAAACACACACACACACACACACACACACACACACACACACACACACACACACAATGAAAAAATAAAACATGCACAGGTTCATACTCAAAAGCCCATTGTATCAACTAATGAAAGGTTTCTTAAAACACATCTCTTCTATGAAAGCATAGCAGCTCCACACTAGCAATCTCACTCACTTGATTATTAATTTATCTGTATCTGATATCTGAAATATGCTGCCCTACAAAGCCAAAGAGCAGTATAGCAAAAATGCCAAATTGAGAAAAACAGCTTTTTGTGTTTTTCTTACACCAAGTATAAGCATCAAATTATATTAAACAACAAGGGGTATAATTAGATAGATCAAAGTGAGGTGAATATTAAACATTTTGTTTTTTGACATTTAGGCAAAATTTGGTAGTTTTATAGGCTATACTGCGCTTTGCCTTTGCATTACTGCTTATACTTACGTGGCCATACAATAACATTTTGCAGTAAGTGTAGCAAGTGATCATAATCACTCAGTTTTTATATTATTTGAGGAGGTACTTACTACATTTTTAGTGAAGATATGCTGCTTGATGCCTTAACTATGGCAACTCTGTCATTTATAAGCATTTATGTTAAAATGGAACAAAATCAATCGGGTATTCTTGTAGACTTTCATGTCAAGCAATATTGCATTGCTGCACACCAAAACCTAACCTTTGACACCTTTGCACACTGCTATTATATTTATTAAAGTAAATGTTAATTACTTTTTGTAAAATCTGACTGACTATTTTGAATATGATACTTTCACTGGCATTTAATATTGTGAGACTGTATCATGATAGACACCTAATGTGTGTGTGAGTGTGAATGGTAGTGTGCCTTTTTAGAAGAAAGTCCAGGGCATTTTTTAGTCCCAGTCTGTCCCTGCGCGCACACACACACACACACACACACACACACACACACACACACCCTATTAGAGTAAGGGCAAGTGAAACAAAGGCAGAATGCAGTAATGGCAATTGAAATCAAGGCAGTAAGGGCAGATACTGCACTCTGCCTTGGTTTCACTCTACTTTTCTATACAAACTGCAAACTAAAAATGTAAATTTAGCTAAGAAATGTATTAGGTAGCCATATGAAATTTTAACAGATTGAAGAGCAGGACTTCTTATTTGTGATCATGTACTTCTTATTTGTGATTTTTTTTTTTACTGCTCTTAGCCTTTGTAGGGCAGTATGGCCTATCCATTTTGAGTGGAATGTTACGTTACCTACTATGAATGAAAATAGCCTTTTTACTTTACTCTAGACCATTAACATTAATCAACATCTCAGTTACTAAATCAATATGTAAATAAACAAAAATAATCAAACAAATCGATAACTAAATAAATACGCCGGAAGAGAAAGAGAGAGAGTGGATAGGGATAGTGAAACTACTCTTTATCACCTGCTCTCATCTCTTCAGGCAGAACATGCTCTGTGCCACATTAATTATTCTGTATCTGCAGCAGCTTAGAGCATCTGTGGACACGTCTCGCTGTAATGCCACAAGGCAGCGTTCAGGACCCAACACTGGATTAACCCTTCACACCACCCCAAACCCAACACACACAACTCGCCCCGGAGAAGGCTTCCGAACGGCTCCACAAATCACCAGATAATCTTTCCCGGCCGTTAAGTAATGAGCACACAACGGGTTTTAAAGAAGCCTGCCAGTTCTTTATCACCACGGGGAATGATGGCTTGAGGTTCTTTGTCATAAAGCATGCTATGCTGTCATGGAGACAAGGAGTGATGGAGAGAGATTTGGTTGTCATAACTAAAAAGAGTATGACAAACTTCAAATGAAAGCACTTTATTCAACATGGATTAATGAAATGTCAATGAGATAGGAGCTGGTGAACACCAAGCAGGCACATATGCATTCATCATTGTTCATAATGTCACGTTGTGTGACTGAGTTGCTATGTCAGCTGTAGCAATTTATCTTACACCAATTACATAACAGGTGCACAGACCCTGCATACGCAGAATAAACCGCTCAGGAAACAGAAAGCCACATTGTGTGTGTGTGTGTGTGTGTGTGTGTGTCTGTGTGTATGTGTGTGTGTAAGAGAGAGATCGGGGGGTATCTGTGTGTTTGTGTGCTCCCAATAGCTTGTATAATTGCAGGGAAACTACAGGTAAATTAGTGCAGGGTAACCAAGCCCCTCTGGTTTTATGATCTGCCGCTTCACAAAAGCAAAGCATACACAAACTATGTGGACCTGATCATAACTCGGAGGACTACAATTGCTCATTTTTAAGTTAAAAAATCAAAGCATACACAAACTATGTGGACCTGATCATAACTCGGAGGAAGCAAAGCATACACAAACTATGTGGACCTGATCATAACTCGGAGGACAACAATTGCTCATTTTTAGGTTTCATGCTTATAACAACACTGTTCCCACCAATGAAGGCATGTGCAATATTTTCCATTATGAACACTCCTCTTCAGCTCCTAAATATGCCTCAATTCACTGCAAGTCTGCAGATAGATAGATATTTGTAAAAAATATTTGCAGATCAAAGCCTAGACCGGCAACAGTGGCCTGCGATCGAAGCGCGTCGGATTAGAGAGAGATGTTATCGGCGCTGGGGACCGGTCAATATCCACCAAGACCTTTGATAGGGATGACAGGAGGGAAAGTCCTGGAGAACCAAGCTCCAGTGCACTACTCTACAGAGAACACACACACACACACACACACACACACACACACACACACACACACACACACACACACACACACAAAAACACACACACACACACACACACACACACACACACACACACACACACACACACACACACACACACAGCTATGTGTCCATTTCACCAGTGATCGTCCTGCTGTGGCTGACCTCCCCAATGTGTATTGTCAGTCTAAACTACACGTATCCACCATCCTCTGCTTCATTAAGAGTCAGCAGAACTCTAGTGCTCCTTGTTAGGACCCTTCCACTAACCATCATCCGCAAGCCCTGGGTAGGCTGGCATTTCCCATTTACATACAGCCCAGCCTTCTGATAGTTCTCTGTAACAGAGCGCAGTGAATAAATATTTATCACTTTGCAGCTGTCCAGGGAATGATATGAACAAGTTTAATGCTGTTCACAGTATGCTTTAGTAGAGAAGCTATTAAAAGCGCAACGTTGTGCCGTATAAGTGGCATGTCGTGGCCGATCAGCGGCAAGTGTGATCCCTCACTTCTCTTGTCTCGCTGTAAGAAAGAGTCTGACATAATTATAGACTCCAGAGTTTACACCACAACATACAGTATAAACGACAAGAGTTGATAAACATCAGTTGTATATTCATATACATACATGCACGCACATGCACGCACGCACGCACGCGCACACACACACAGACTTGTTGTCTTATTCCTTGCTGATCCAAATACCCTTCCCTTTTGCCTTTGAAGATGATTGATTTTGTCGCCAGTGGTTTTATATCAGATGGGGGACGGCTCACTCCAAGTGCACTTGGACCAAGGCGGAACAGAACTCATAACGTACCCCGTCTGCTGACAAGGTGTGGGTGTGGGTGTATTTGATCTTCCTGTCACATCCTCCACGAAGACAAGCCACAACAGCGCCTTGACAGACTATGCCAAAGGCAGCAAGCTAATCAGGCAAGCAGAAGACAACACGGGGGCCAGCCGTGCATAGGGAGAGAGGTGAGGAGGCCTGCAGCACAAAACAACAGCACTTTAATGAAGACAATGCCACCAGGAAGAGGATATCTGTCTCTGAAATTAAAAAGTTACCATCAAAGGCCCTATCCTAAAAAATTGATTACCTATCGCCATGGACACATTAACCCTGAGTAATTCCATTCAGGGATTTAGTGCATGTTGGGGTGTAACTCACATAAATGTTATTTAATCAATAATACAGTACAGTGTGGGAATAAAAATCCCCGGGTCCACACACCTATGAAATCTTAAATCATTTCCCCATTTGCTGTGTTCATCAATATCCCTCCTGCAGCTGGGGGGAAATGGGATAGTATTGTGTGCGTGCGTGCGTGCGTATGGGTGTGTGGTGTGCATGCGTACACAAGTGAGATGAGAGTGTGCATATGTGAATGCATGACATTGTGGGATAATGTCTGTTTGCACATTATAGGTAGGTAGGTGTGTGTGTGTGTGTGTGTGTGTGTGTATGTGTGTGTGTGTGTGTGTGTACTCACACACATATGACTTCTTTGCTTAGGGATAGAGGATGTGTGAGCAGGTGCACATCCATCTGTGGCTTGCTTATGCTAGTGTTTGTGTGTGTTTATGTTTGTGTTTGTTTTTGTGGGAGAGAGAGAGTGTGCATGTGTGTGTGTGTGTGTGTATGTGTGTGTGTGTGTGTGTGTGTGAAAGTGTTTGGACCATGGTAAGGTGTGTTGTGATTGAATGAAGGACTTGGCCCACTGCATCGCCACAGAGAGGGTGCTGGGCCCCCCCCCAACCCCCACCCCAACGAGAGCTTAACTGATTAATGGCCTGCGGCGGCTATTTAAGGTATGGGCTTTTCCTTCTAACTATCAATCACCCCCCCCCCCCCCCCCCCCCAATGCCCTTTTCCTCCAGGCTTTCTCACAGGCTAGAGGGGTGGACAGGGAGAGAGAGACAGAAAGAAAGATGAAGTGAACCAGAGTGAGTGAGTCAGACTGAGAGAGGGGGAGGTTGGGGGGAAGCAAAAAGAGCTCAGGAAAGGTAAGGAGTTCTGAACAAGCCCTAGCCACAACCTTCCCAGAGGCCTTAGTCAATACTACTCCCACCACCGGTAACCAAGCACTTCAGCCCCCCCCCCTCCCCCCCTGAGTGCTTAAACACACATGCTGGACACAGGATGGAGCCAGGGCTAGCTGTGCGGAGAGAAGCATTACTCACCAGGCAGCCACATGGAACATCAGGGGAACAACAAATCAGGGGAACAACAAATGCCCTCGCCCAAAATGAGGCTGTGGTAACGGATCAGGATCAGGATGTGCATTAAAAAACACATTATACACTGACATGGTTAGTATGCTAAAGTGAATGAGTGGTGATAGATGACACAACCTTGGGGCAGCTGTGGCCTACTGGTTAGCGCTTCGGACTTATAACCGGAGGGTTGCCGGTTTCGAACCCCGACCTGTAGGCCACGGCTGAAGTGCCCTTGAGCAAGGCACCTAACCCCTCACTGCTCCCCGAGCACCGCTGTTGTTGCAGGCAGCTCACTGCGCCGGGATTAGTGTGTGCTTCACCTCACTGTGTGTTCACTGTGTGCAGTGTGTTTCACTAATTCACGGATTGGGATAAATGCAGAGACCAAATTTCCCTCATGGGATCAAAAGAGTATACTTATACTTATACTATACATCCTGTACTAGGAGGCTATAGAAAATATAGCACAGATGTTGATTTCAAAAGGAAAGCGGGAGTGATCTTCAGCAATCTTTCTCAATTCTCAAATATCAAGTGACAGAAAATACACCTAAAGATAGAGGCATGACCTCAACAACCATGGACCAGCCTCCATTTGCATGTCTGCATCATCTCAAAATCTTTCTGACAACAATGGAATCTACTGTCAAAAGTTTTGGAACACAAACTCTTTTAGGTGTTCTGTAGTAGCCTAAGCAAAAACGTTCCCGTACAACATGTATGGGAACTCCTTCAGGACTGTTAGAAAACCATTCCCAGTGTCTAACGTTAAGGTGGTCGAGAGAATGCGAAGAATGTGAAATGCTGTCATTGTATCAAAAGTTGGCTGCTTTAAAGAGACAAAAATATAAAACAAGCTTTGTTTACTCGTTTTTTGTTTCCTACATTACCCTTATCCCACGTCTGTTAATTCATAGTTTTGCTCTACAATGTAACAACTGTAAACTTTTGACTAGTAGTGTACATATACAATATGATGAGAACCAGGCGAAGACCTATGAGACCAGATACCAGACAGCTGTGAATCTGACAAGGACATCAGACAATTAGAGAATTTTCTTACAGGTAACAAGGATACAAGGATACAAGGAAGTTTATTGTCACATGCATATAGTTACTGGAAGTAAGAAATGCAGTGAAATTATGTCTGGTGTCTTGGTGTGTGTGTGTTGGGGGGATGACAAGGGAGATGGGATAGTGTGCTGTGTACAGTATGTGGGGAGAGGGCAGTGTGCAATATGTGTGTTGGAGAAGCTTCCTCATGAGACAATGTGCTGTGTATTGGGGGGGGGCAGTGTGCTGTAAGTATGTTGGGGATGTGTGTTGGAGAAGCTTCCTGATGAAATAATGTGCTGTGTATGTAGGGGAGAGGGGGGGGGCAGTGTACTGCAAGTATGGTGAAGGGACTTACTATTGCAAGCAGAGTACTGTATGTATGATGTATGTGAGTGATTACAGTGAAGATGTGTGTGTGGGCGGGAGGGGAGTGGAGCAGTGACTGTGTGTGTGTGTGTGTAGTGTGTGTGTGGGGTGTGGGTAGGTGGGGGCAGTGTGCTGTAAGTATGTAGAGGATGTGTGTTGGAGAAGATCCTGAAGACAATGTGCTGTGTATGTAGGGGGGGGGGGGGCAGTGTGCAGCAAGTATGTAGAGGAGGCTTACTGTAGCAAGCAGTGTGCTGTATGTATGTGAGGTGATGACAGTGATGATGTAAGTGTGTGTGTTTTTTGTGTGTGTGTTGGGGATGGGGGTGGGGTGGGGGGGATCAGAAAGGCTAGGCAATCAAGGACATGGGTAGATAGATGGAGGAGAAATCAAAAATAATAAATAAAAAGTTCTATGGAGATGTGCAAAAGTTGGAGAAAGTCAGATATGTGTGTGTGTGTGTGTGTGTGTGTGTGTGTGTGTGTGTGTGTTTTGACGTGTGATGAAATAAGAAAATAAATAAAAGGTCTGTAGCATAGGGAGAGAGATGTAAAAGTGCTAAAAGTCATGTAGGTGTGTGTGTGGGGGGGGGGGGGGGTCATGAGTGCTGAGGAGTGAATGAGTGCAAAGTCAGTATAGTGTGAGTTCAGTTGGGAAATGTTTGAGAGTGCTGAGGAGTGAATGTCTGCAAAGTCAGTATAGTGTGAGTTCAGAGTTCGGATGGCCTGGGGATAAAAACTTCTCCTGAGTCTCTCAGTTCTGGCTTTGTGACTACATAGGCATCTTCTTGATTTCAGCGGTAGGAATAATCCATTGTTAGGATGAGAAGATAATTATGTAACGACATTAGGTGCAGTTCTGAGACGACGCCAGAAGGAAAGCAGACTCCAAAATCAAGAGTGTCCTTTCTGTGCTCGACCGTAATTATTCCATACACTTTCACTCATAAATGTCAGATAACATGTATTGAGCTGCCTTGAGCTGCCAACTCACTGATTAGGCATACCAGATGTGGGTTTTGAAGCGCTTCCATTCTTATGTTGCATACAAACACATAGACCTGAACTTATGCTAAGAGAGGTATGACCTTGAGGCTAGCCCACACGCCCAACTATTTATGAGGTCTTGTGGCACCACGAGGGATTTCCTAGGAATGACTTAAAGCCTGAGGGAGGTCAGGGTTGATGCAGTCTTGATTAGAACTGTGATTAATAAAATCAGACCCTTTAGTGCCTGACTGAGCTGGTGGTTTAAAGCCTGTGGCGAGAGCATTTGGAAAACCAATAACAAGACTAGCTCACAAGTTTGTCCCGAGGTGGCCAGAGATGACGCCCCCGTGAACGTCCTTAATAAATCAGAGCCCTCTAGGTCTACAACCAAGTACAGTCTGGGGTGCGTTTCCCCAAAAGCATAGTTGCAACTTAGTTGGTTGGCAATGGGAAATTGCATTGCAACCAACAAAGTTGCTAACTTGGGTATCATAGCATGCTTTTGGGAAATGCCTGCTCAGTACAGACCGAGCCAGCAGAACGTGAAATGTCGCAAGATGAAGGCACACGACACAACGCATAAGAAGATTGAGTCTTAAAGAGCCTGCAGTGTTTGGCTGACAATGGCTTTCACACAGCCTAATCAGATTACGGTAATTTGTGTGGGTTGCGAGGGTGGCATGTGAAGACCCCCCACAACAAAGAGACAGAGGGAACATTTGCATGTAAGTGGATTTTCAGGCAACATCTCACCGTGGGCAAGACGGAGCAAATTAACTGAAGAGAGGGGAAACATATGAGTGTGTGCGGGAGGAATCGGGTAATTATGGCATGTTTAGCACAAACACAAAAAGAAGCACACAAAGAGGCCAAAACAAAACATAACAAAAAAACAACACACCCTGAAGCTCATTTCCAATCCCCCAGGGGGAGGACTGTGGGAAGACTCTTACAGTACATGTGGACCCCCCCCCCCCACACACACACACCACCACCACCACCACAGTTTGGTTGCCTTGAAGAGAGAGACAGAAGCTGATGACTGCCTATAGAAGCTAACTAACTTTAAAAGCATGAAACTACACCTTGACAGAACACCATTTCACTGTCCTCTATGTCTGCAGAGCCTTAAACGTTCTGTGAGTTAATATAACGTCCTGGCAAAGACTTAAGCGATCTACACACCACTCAAACACTTCCAATCAGTTTGTATGGCACCCCAGAAGAAAGCCATTTTATTATATGGATTTTTTCTCCTTGACTCGGATTAAGGAAATTGGACAGTTCTTGGAGAAAAAAGGCAGACCAGTAGCAATTTAAATGCCCGGAATGGGTGCAGGATCTGGCCTTTATGGTGGATAGCCTATTACACAGCACCGCCACCTAGCCTACAAAATTATTTGATCTGATGTAACCTAATCGTGTCAGTTGATCGTATTGCTCATGCACTGCTAACTTATGTTTGTTAAATTCATTTTATTTTTCATACATTTGCACATTTACATTTTTAAGGCAGGATGTTAACTTTCTTCATAGCTCCCACTTGAGTTTAGTGTGGTGAGTTGGTTCAGGTGGTCAGATGTAAAAATGTAGGCCTATCCACTCAACTATAAAAATAAACCAGTTGTTTATGAGAGTGAAATGCATTTTATTTCAATTTCATTGGCCTCTCTGAATAAATGTGTAATAATCTAATATATCCCTTGTCATTATGTAGGCTACAAATGTAGGCTGAAGGGTAAAGCATAGCCTACTGAAAAAAACTAAGCTGGAGATTTGGAGTTGTCAAAGGATGTTTTGCAATTATTTCACTGGTCCGGCCCACTTGAGATCAGATGGGCTGTATGTGACCCCTGAACCAAAATGAGTTTGACACCCCTGGTCTAGGGAATACATTTCCAATGAAGGGGGGAAATCTGCTATTGGGCAATAAATCCTACCCCACACAACAGCAGGATCAACAGAAGAGGGCATGATTTGGGGCCAGAGAAGCCAAGGGTCCTTTCTTTTGCATGGTGAGAGGAAAATCAAGTGTTTTTAAAAGTCAGCTAGCAAAGCATTGGCATTGAAATAGGAGCACTCTTAAAACAAATGTGCTTAAAACAACACAACTTGTGTTGTTTTTAAAACATCTCTGTGTCCAGATGGTTACAACACAATTTGTGTTGTTTCCTTTTTTGTATTTGTTACAGAATATGTGTTGAAAATAACACAACTTGCATAGGGACAACATATTCGTTTTAAGAGTGAGGAGTGGAGAACGGAAAACAGCACACGGTCTCCCCATCTCTAGTCAAGCGTCTTCTTTGTTCTTTTCTTAGAACAGAAGTATATATTTGGGTTGGTGGCTTCTGGAAGAAAATAGCATGTTGAGAAATGGCTGTGTGACAGTAGATTACATCTCACAGGACACAGGAAGGGACGACCAAACGCAACACCAGACTAGCGCACACTAACGGCAAACCCTGTGGAAGAGGATAATGACTGTTTACATGAGTGCATGCGAGAGACCTGCGTGAAAAATGGTTCGCCACTGAAAGAAGGAGCTGCTTGGCAAAACTGATGTGTAATTAGGTGATTCTACACAGCTGTTCATTCACACACACCTAGGTGCTCTCAAGTGGAAAATAGATAATTTCCTTTTTTGCCCCATATACAGATTTACCCTGTATAGACTGGTTGTCCAGGAATTATATATCTTGTCAGTGTTGAAGCAACACACTGCTTCATGTAAAATATGTTTTTCTCATATTTTGCCATGAAACCTTTAGTTAGTTTGTAAACTGCACAGGAGCATTTCCTTTCTTAGTGCAATGCATGTAGATAGGTGAAAACAGGTTTGAGTGATTTTCTGGACGTTATAAAGTCTCTTTATCCTATTATCAAATAGGAGGCTAACACAAATGACAGAAACATGGACAGAGATTATAGTGTGTCAGCATTAAGAAGATCGCAAGGGTTCAGATGCAAAAGTCTCTAAATGCCACCTACGTCAAAAATTAGATAAAGATGGTGAGTGGATGCTCTCCACACATAGTATACGTTAATCAAATAATTTAACTTACTAATTAATTAAACCCACTAAATACCACTCTCTTCCTGGTCTGAAATACCGATTTATAGGCAAAAACCTATAGGAGCCTGATTTTAAATGCTCATTTAAAAGAAAAGTGGTCAGATGGATTTAGAAGGTTTTGCATCTCAACTAACAAACAAAAGATTGATCGTAGGGATGGAGGTTTTTTGGAAACCTCCATCACTACGATCAATCTTTTTTATATAGTTCAGGGTTAATTATCTACATCATGAATGCAGGAATATAATTACATTAAACGAATAATTTCAAACTCAATTCTAACTTTTAAGTTTGTTTTGAGTTTAAAGTCTGTCCTCAACTCTCATATAGTATTCTACTCCAGGCTATTTATCTAACTTCAAAGGAAATTATATGACAATTTGTAATGATAATGGAATTTAATAGAAACATTCTAATGATGTACGTCTCCCCAAAGCAGAAGCTTTTCTATATTGATTTTTAATATTAATATTTTTCTCAAGGAAAAAATTAATAACATTTTGTGGGTAGATATATGTAAAGATCTTGTCAAGATCAGCCTGTTTCAGCATATATGCAATTTCAAATATACTCACTGCAGTCTGCGGACATACCACCATATCGCTACACCCCATGATACTGAGAGAGGGTATGGAGGGGAGCGAATCCAGATTTGGGTGGTGCGCTACTGTGTGCTGTACTATATCCTGTTGTGACAGTGTGCCACACTCTGTTCTGCTGTGCCGTGCCGTGCGAGCCGATGAGTTGAGATGCTGGCTAATGCAGCAGGGAAAAGAGGTGAGAGTTTAATTAGCCAGCTATAGCCAAGTGTTCTATTGGCCTGTTAGATTGTGGTAGAGTGCTGTGACGGGACACATTGCGCTAGAGGCCACACTCAGAGAGAGAGAGAGAGGGTTAGGGAGAGTAAGGGAGGGTGTCGGACCAGACAGTGAAATTGCCCAGCTGTCCGAGGCAATTCCACTGAGATGGTACAAGAGGAGACTACATAATAGGGGTCGAGATGGAGCATCTGTGTGGGTGTTTGTCTGTGCAATGGGTATGAGTAACTGTGCAATGTAGGGTGTATGGATCAGTATGTGCATGTGTTTGTGTGTGGGTAGAGTTGTGTGCCTGTACCTGTCTGTATATAAGAGCGTGCGTGTCAGTGCACATATGTGTCTAAGTGGTGATTTGTATAACCCGTCTGTACTGGACGCTCGGGGAGCAGCGAGGAGGCCGACCCACAGAGGGGTGATTTATAGGTCTCAAGAAAACAATAGAAAACAAGGCACTGAAGCATACGGCAGGCCTGCCTGAGGGGGGAGGAATGCATGGGGCTGTGCATATGTGAGCGAGGTGCATACTGTAGGATGAGGGTTGTGTCTGTGTCGGGGGTGGTAGTTCTCGTAGAGCTGAGAGAGTTAGGGAAGTTTGCACTGGAATTGCTGATGCTGATGGATACTAGAGATGCTGGAGGAGGAGGTGGTGATTTTCATGTTTTTTCTGCACCTTACCATTGGCGGAGCGAGGGGGTGGCTTCGGGGGCCCAAGCCCCGAATCTTTTTTTTTTGTATGTGTTTTCAATTTCCAACGATTCTAATTTCTAATTTAACTTCCCCTCGGTTTCTCTATAAATGTTACAAAATGTAGGCTACTATTACTGAGCAAATATCCCTTATTTCAAAGCCCAATATTGACAGATAATATGATTTCCCACAAGATGAGTTTAGGCAATGCCAGAGCCGAGATGTAGCGGTTTACGTCATAAACCTGGCAGGAAAGTTCAGAGCGGTGCAGTCAGTTTAAACAGAAAGCCGGTAAAACTATTGTCAAGACATTAGGCAATTAGGCAACTGTAGGCCTACCCCGGACTACAAAAATAAACTTCAGAAAGACAGAAAGTTTGTTGTACTGTATTCATAGAGTCTCAATGACCGAATCAGTAGATTTACCTGTTGTCAGTTGAGTTTTTTCAATTCATTTATTGTAGGCCTACTAGGCAAATATGAAACGGAGATGTAACGTGGCTACCGGCGGGATTTTGAACTTGCATGTTTTATGCATTTTAGGGCAAAAAATACCATGGGATTGATGTGTTCTCCATTTTAAGGAACATAATCAATTGCGGACGTGCACAGACAGCTCAGACACAGAGCGCATATAGGCCTAGGTTAGGCTACTTTCACTTTCTACAGTGCGCATTCATTACGTAAAAGATGCTTCATACCAAAGCAACGATCACACATTATCAAATGTATCATGACGTGTTGTCACGAAGACTTACTCCAATTAGAAAATCGAAACCAAAATCATGTAATGTAAGTGTTCTCTCATTGACGCCTGTAGGCCTACAGGAAAAATGCGATTTCAGTTTGTAAACTTAACATTATAATAAGTGGGTACACAATGTGTGGGGCTGTGCTAAACCTGACCATAAGGCTACTTTGGCCAGAGTTCAAAGTAAAAATGTATTGAGACAAGGTGATCCCATCAGGGTTATCTCAACATAGTATAGCCTATAATATACAAACCATAACTCATAAAAAAACGCTTAATTAACTAAGTGCATGCTGATCAGATAGGCTATGCCTATTGATCCCTCTTGAAGGACCCAAAGTGCCAGTCAGATATACCTTGAGTCTCACATTTTTCAAGTCTCAATGTGTCCATTAGTTTACACAATTCACTAAAAGTCATTATTTAAGGTTATTTTTCAAAATTTTCTGCGGGGGGGCATGCCTCCGGACCCCCCTAGCCTTCCTGTGTGTGACACTGGGCTAAGCCCCCAATGTTTCAAATGTCTGGCTCTGCCCCTGCACCTTACCCATCTTTTATTTGCCCAAAGAACACGCTTAGGGACTGTTCGTTATTTATAAACGGGGCCACCAGAGGAAAATAGGGGAGGGTCATGTCTTTTTATTATTTGTTGAGGGGAGGGTCACCTAACTTTTTTTTGTCTAGGAGGGGGTGTCACCCATTTTTTGTATTAATGAAAACAGCAAAAAATCAAAGTGGCTTGTTTGATTGTTGATTTCTGTCGCCATATAACGTTCTCTTTCGTTCCATAGCTCTGTCAACATTGAACAATGAAAATAAGGGAGATTTCCCGGGTTTCTCACGCAAAATACGGAAAATGTCAACATTCGTCCCCATTAACGTTGGAAGGGTTGGAGCAACAAAGTAGCCTACTTTATTCACGCCTAACAGCCTATATCCATGTGGTCAACTTTATCCAGCCCTAAAAAAGCAAAATTTAACTTTGGTTTACTTGTAGTTTACCGTGTAGCCTAACTTTAAACAGTGTGCATGCTTAACATAAAGCATAGGCTACTTGTGCTTCATTCATCCACACATCCAGTTCCTAACGTTTTGACAAGCATTTCTACCAATTCACCTTGTTCCTGCCCATCTCTAGCTTTGCTGTCTCCATCCTTTCTGTTTTTGTTGTTTGCAAAAAAATATATAGTAGGCCCTATTTATTGGTAACCAGCAACAAGTGCAATTTGTTAATGGCTGTCACTCTCTCTCCTGCCAACAAAAATGTGTTGTGTTCCAAGTAGCAGTGCGTAATTCTGCTTCATAAAGTTGAACAAATACATTGGTCATATAAATAGCCAGTTTATGGTCTACAGTGTAGAGTTGGTAAGTTATGGTAGGCCAACTTGGAGTGAATATACAGGGGGAATTCTTTGTCTACTCGTAGTTGAGTAGCCTGGCAGGTACGCACGTAAACATAGCCTACGGCCGAATACTGCAAGCGCCAATGAATCGTGCTCTCACGAAAACCACATCGTTAACTTCAATAGGCCTAGGTTAACATCACTCTGAGTTCACATTCAAGCAAGCAAAACGATGATTTGAATACATCTGTTTCACTGGAAGGGCAAGGGGTAACAACAGGACAACACAGAGACAGGCCAGAATGCAGGAATAATGTTATGAGAGTATTACAGTAATATGGGATATTCTACGGGAAAATATTAAAACGGCAAGACAGCGGGGAAAAGTTAAAATGATAACCCGGAAAAAGTTGGCATGTTAGGTATTTTTCGGTCCCTGTGATTATTTGTGAAATTGTGCAAACGGCCTTTTCAAGTCATTTGAGAAGGAAGGAGTGTAGCAAGCTCCCAAATTCACGCTCGTCTGAGAAATTGAGTTTTGGATAATGTTCAGCTTCGGCAGCTTTACAATGACGGAGGAAGCCTAGAGACGAGTCCATAGCAACAAGTTCATGTGTTGAATTTGTTATTACCCAGTGTGCTTTGTTGAATGGTCTCAATGTTTTATTGTTTTATTTCATGTAAATACTTATTTCAAGTAGGCTAATGCAGTTGCAGGAAGTGTGCATTTAGTTTCCATGCTTATTGTGTTTCCACAACAATGTTAGTGAGTACATCTACTGGGGGCAGCCGTGGCCCACTGGTTAGCACTCTGGACTTGTAACCGGAGGGTTGCCGGTTCAAGCCCTGACCAGTGGGCCGCGGCTGAAGTGCCCTTGAGCAAGGCACCTAATCCCTCACTGCTCCCCGAGCGCCGCCATTGTAGCAGGCAGCTCACTGCGCCGGGATTGGTGTGTGCTTCACCTCACTGTGTGTTCACTGTGTGCTGTTTGTGTCTCACTAATTCACCGATTGGGTTAAATGCAGAGACCAAATTTCCCTCACGGGATCAAAAAAGTATATATACTTATACTTATACTGAAATGGCCACCATCTTGGTGAAGTGTGATGTGTACGATCAGAAAGCAGAGGTTGATTTTAGAACAATAGCCTAAGTCGATGTGTTTTCATAGCGCTTAAAAGCGTGGGCGGAAGGTATCGACAATTGGCCAGGGAGTGTCATGTATTTTTTGAAAAAGCTGCTGGAGGGTCATTGAAAATATTCTTGCAGGCAGGGGAGGGTCATGCATCTTTTGATTGAAGCACTCAAAATCCCTCCGGTGGCCCCGTTTATAAATAACGAACAGTCCCTTACTAGAGAAATGACTTTTTCCCCATGTGTGCTAGTTGTCCTCTAACTAAACAAACTCGCTTCCATCACCCTGTGTATGCCTGAGTGTAGACTTTGATGATCAAGGCCAGATTATTTGTTTGTTTGCTTCCCAGTTTGCTTTTGGCTGCACCTTTGTGGCATTCAGCTGTCCCATCACCTGACGTCGTCCCTGGGTTTAAATATTTTATTGGCTGCTGATGAAAATGCTATATGGAGCTGAGGCTTAACCTGGAGCTGTTTCGTTTGCGTGATCGGAGATGATGCAAACATGTCGGTTGAGAAAAACAAACAGGCTCTGAGAGGAGACTGACTGGACCATACAGTAAGTGCCCTGTGCATCCCTGAAGTGGTGTGTGTGTGTGGGGGGGAGGGGGGGGTGGGGCAATAACAATACTACTATTTTTTTCTCTTCGTGAACAGACTTTCATTCTTCCCTAAATCTCATATCTCGCATTCTGTGAAGTGAATCAAGAATGGGCAGGAAAGTTGGGGTAAACAGTAGCCGGATTTCCATTTCACAAAACGGAAGACCACGCCAAACATGCCAACACCTTATTCAAGCATGTACGTTTTGTATGTTTTTTTTTTCTTTTTCTCATGTTTTAGTTATTTTAAATTCCACATTAAGCAGGTTATTGGAAATGCACCTACTGAAAGTTCACTTTGCGTGACTGCAAAATTCAAAATCACTAGTGCACCTCCCATGTCAACTTCCTCTTTTCGATTTGTATAGATTTGTTATGAGTGGAATGCTGACCACATCTCTTAATGCGGCCATAATGAAATGGAGATTTGAACAGGATTATAGGTAATGTTGTTGAACAGCGGAACATGAATAGGTGACTGTGAAGAGATTGGCAGTTAATGTCGGAGGAGAGGAACTCAAGGTCAAAAGCAGAGACACCTCCTGACTGCAGAGAGAAAGAACCTTTTGACAAACTGAAAGTACACACAAATGAATTCCCCATTACCAATGAAACACTTACAGGAAAAAAACAGCCTTCTTTCGGTTTGCCTCAAAAACGTTTTAAAATTCTATACAGTACACACATTACACAAATGCGCTTCAAGTATTTAAAACATGATGTGGCATTCACATTCTTCTGTGGCATTCACAGCCATTCAGGTCAGAGTAGCCAGACCATAGTCATAGTCAACACCACACTGCTAAACCACCATGAGGCCATACCCACTGCACTTAAGGGGCCAATACACTATTACCGAGGTGGACATCTTGTCAGTACGTGCATGAGCAAACACAAATACAGAGAGAGAGAGAGAGAGAGAGAGAGAGAGAGAGAGACGTGCTCATGGAAGTGTGTCAATAAGTCAGGTAATCCTGCAGTTAGTCTGTCATGAGGGCTCAGCTCCTCCATTACACAGCCCATCAGCCTGAAGAGGGGACTCCACTGGGGCTGGGCAGCTCTAGCTCTGCCCGCCATCCCACTCCCCGCTCTTTGTCTCCATCCCACTCTGGCCTCGCTTTCTGCTTTCTACTCCTTTTCTTTCGGGCTACCTTGCACTTTCTTACCAGCCCCCATCTTTCTGCCAAATTCTCTCGTTTTTTGACTTCTCTCTCTCTCTCTCTCTCTCTCTCTTTTTACAGGGGCAATCATCCAGGAAATGGAAGACCACCACTGGGAGCTGAGGGTTTAAACAGTCACCATGGAGGGCACTGCAGTGCTGGGACCCTTCAACAGGCAGCTGTAAACTCTGCTCAGGACTGCGCTTTCACGTTTTAAACAGCAAAAACAGCCATTTCTGTTTGTGCAGCATTTCTGGTACAAGCCTCAAAATCAGGTCTTAGACCAGCTCCACTGTCTGCAAGTGCCCAAATATTACATGGTTGATCAGCTACAGCAGACATTCTGCATTGAGAGATGTTTATGCTTTTCATTGGCAAGGAAGAAGCATAACAAGCTTACAACAATTGCTAATTTGATAACAAGTATGCTACCTATTTTAACTTAAATATACACTCCAGCCATTGATTAACCCCTACAAACTTATCTTTGCTGCTAAAAGATACATATTCATAAGCTTTTGTTTTCATGAAACAGCTTGTATGCCTCTCTACTCCTTCTGCCTCACCTCCAATGTGGGGAGCTAATTGCCTTCACCTCTGGCACTGTATACAACTCCACCTGTTTGTCAACTTGGTTTGACAAGTTATCAAACAGCTAACAATGTTATGCTCACGTTAGTCTGCTTATCTTGTAAAGCTAAATGTGCAGATGCAACCTCAAGAATTTTTTTTTGCCAGAAATGCTTTGAGAGACTCCACCGTATAAATCGGTCAGGAATCGGTCCTATATCATGCAACAATGGCGGGCTGTTCTGAGTCATTATTCTGAAATGTAAACTAGCGCAGTGCCCATCTAAAGCAAGAGTAATTTCCTGTGCTGTGCAAGACATACTGTATGCATGTTCTTCCACATAGACAAATCACTCAGGTTTAACACACACAAAAAACTTAGAAACAGACAGCAATCATAAGTGTTTTCAGTAATTTACCCAGGTCTTACAACACTGCTGATAAAGGATAATTAGGGGGTTAATAAACAGACAAAGAGAGAAAGATCATCTGCAATCATTTGCCTTAATATTAATCTTCTGCCATTTTGCCTTAAATCCATCATGTCGGTGAGAAACCCCTCTTGTGCCTAATCATTTTATTTAACACCCCATCGTCTCATAATGATGAGCAAATATTGTAGTCATTTTTGGATCAGTGAGGCACCACAATTTGATCCTTTTTTCGGCAAATAGGAGGATAAAAAATTGTGAGATTATGAAGGAAAGACATGGAAAGTATTTTTCCATGATTAGATTATACTGAGTAAGAGAATTTGTATTATATTACAAAAGCCTCCGTATCAGTCTATGAGAGTGAGTGCAATGGCTTATTATAAGAATATGTCAGTGTGTGTGTGTGTGTGTGTGTGTGTGTGTGTGTGTGTGTGTGTGTGACTAAAAGCAATTGCTGCAGAAACGGTGATGTTTGATAAGGAGGCTATAGAGGGGGATGCAGCAATCACATTTGCAGCTCAGCCACACACACAGACACACACACATATGTATGGATACACATGTCTTTGCAGGTGCAGAGTCGCACACACACACACACACACACACACACACACACGGCCACTCTAAACTAAGTACACACAGAGCCAGGGCTCTACTGGCCTGTTCAGCAGGTGTGGAATGACTGGGCTGGCCCCTCTTGACCCCCCCATCTGCCACCTGAGCTGCGGAGCGAAGGCAGGGCATCAGTGTGAACAGAGCAAGGCCAGGGGAAGGTGTGTCATATTCCCCTTTCCTTCTCTCCCCTTCTTCAGTTTGTTTGCCTGTTTGAAATGCTCTCCAGGGCTGTTCTGATGCTGATTTCTTTTTGTTGTCCCTACAACTAGGTTTTTGATGGTAAGTATGCTTGGTTGTTGATTGGCCGCTGTGTGAAATCCCCTACTTATAACACTAGGAATTTAACATCTCTCCTGTGTACATTTAAAGAAATAATGCCCCTCTCCTTATCTATCTGTTCACCACAACCCCCCTCTCCACCTCCATCTTTCATCCCCTTGTCTCTTCCCATCTCTCTCTCACACTCTCCTTTGTTCCTCGTGTCTTGTGCACTACTTTCCATCTTCATCTTCCCTCTCTGGACCTTCCCTCATATTTTCTCTCCCCTCGTTTGCTCTACCCCGTCCATCACTCTCTCTTGCTTGTGTGAAGCAGTTGCCTTCTTCATGCATGTTTTCACGTTTAACAGTGCCCATATAGCTCACGGGTAAATGATCCCCTGGGAGTGGACAGTGGCCATCTCGGCCTCGTCGTCTACTGGACAGGCACAGTGGGAGTGGGGAAAGCGGGGTGAATGGTGTAAATGAAGACCAGACAAGACGGTTTTAATCTATGTGCAGCGTAATCAGGCTCATTAGTTACCCTGGGATGAGCATGCATAGCCTCGCCTGCTGGTTGCCACCGCAATTGAACTTGACAGATTTGCTTTGGTCTCTTAACTTCCCCTCGTGATACCATGGTGACATGGAGCAGGATACCGGCTGCGTGTGTGTGTGTGTGTGCATGTGTGTGTGTGTGTGCGTGCGTGTGTGCGTGCGCGCAATTTTATTCACGCTGCTAGGCAGCCTGGATTCCATGTACTTTGTTTTCACCTCAACTAAGGAACCAATCACAGAACAGAGGGGGGACAGCAAGAAGATGATGAAGCGGTTATGAGCTACGTACAGACGCATTTGATAGACATTTGAAGCGCCCAATAAACGGCTCTGGGCATTCATAAACCACGTTTCAAATACGAGAAAATGAACGTGTAGTTCCCAGACCCCATCTCAATGTGATGAGGTCTGACGTTAGCCAGGCTAGGATAAACTAGGTTTCTGTGAATGAATTCAATGAATTAGCCTGGCCACGTCCACCTAGATCACCTTTCAGGGAGATACTGCTCTGGAACACCAGAGTTCACTAGCACTAGATTGGTCAGGCTAGACCAATAATTTCAAAGTTAATGCTATGTCTACACCCGTCATCATGTCAGTGTTGGAAAGGCAGCCGTGGCCTACTGGTTAGCGCTTCGGACTTGTAACCGGAGGGTTGCCGGTTCAAACCCCGACCAGTAGGCACGGCTGAAGTGCCCTTGAGCAAGGCACCTAACTCCTCACTGCTCCCCGAGCGCCGCTGTTGTTGCAGGCAGCTCTTGCAGGCACTGCGCCGGGATTAGTGTGTGCTTCACTTCACTGTGTGCTGAGTGTGTTTCACTATTTCACGGATTGGGATAAATGCTCCCACTATCAGAGAGATGGAAACTAACACAGTTGGACGTGAGCGGACAACAATCCAATCTAGAGTTGGTGATTGAGGAGAATACAGCACAAAAAGCTAAAGTGGAACACTCCATCAAAATGCAAAAAAACTTTGAGTGCTGGGACTCCTGGGAAAATTGTGTACATGCAAGTGTTTTCATGCATGTGTAAATATATATACTGTATATATATATATATATATATATATATATATGACTATATATATGTGGGAATTAATTTTAACAGTACGGTAGCTGTTTGTAGAGCATGCTGTGGAAACCACGCAATGAGAACATGCGGAGATACCGATAATTTGCAGAAATCAGTTGAGTAATTTGTACGAATTTATTTTAAATCTCAGAAGTTTACTTAAAAGGTCAGTTTGTCAAATGGAATTATGAGAAGTGTCATAGAAACAGTGTCACTTTAAACAAATTCATATATTGGGAATGTCTTTGCACTGACCCACCAGTGCTTGTGTGTAGTGAAGCGTGTGGTATTAAATTAGCAAAATGTTTTGCTAAAGCACTAAATTAGCATTAGTTCGTACAGGTCGGTATTAACACATTGCATGGCGGATTGTGTGACATACTTAGAGCCCTCTGTGTGTTTGCGGTTCTTATCAGGATCCACAGACGAGTATGATGAAGTGGTTTTTGAGGGACCCTCACTGTCACTGATTCAACAAGCACCCTAAGGTGCCTAACAACCACAAACAAACAAGACAACACATGCACACACACACACAAAACCTCTTGAGCCTATTCAGTTCAAATCATACAGATATGGATTAGAAAACAGCATGCACTACAAAGACAGCTAGGTTTGAGGGAAGGGGGGCAATGGACATGATAGATCAAAAGAATGGATGTGCACCAGACAGGAGTTCTGGTGAAGAGAAAGAAGCCCAAACATATGTTTTTCTGCAGGTGGGAAACCATCCCGCTTGTTTTCAATCAGAGAAAAAGTACACTATACACTGAGGCACCCCTCTCATTCTTTTTCTCTCGGTAACTCTTCCACTCCCCCTCCTTGATGCAATTCCCTATGGTCAAGCAGGTGCAGCTAAGGGAAAAATCCCATTACTCTAGAAACAACCTCAGTGGCACCCAATGATACTCTGTCCCAGCCAATTACGGCCTGCGCAACTGGTGCAGGAACAGCTGAGGAGAGAGGAGGAGAATTCCCCTTTGTGTGTGATGTGCCAGAGCTGAGTTCATTTTCTGTGGAGACAAAGTGTCTGGAGGAACAATAAGTTTCATTATTGCAGAGGAAAGCGAGGGGGAGAAGTATTAGTGCGTTGGCAAAATAAAAGAGAAAGCATACATAAACGCAATGAAGCAGGAAGTAAAGGAGAATAAACAGAATTCCGTATGAAGGATCCGGATGATGAATGGGAAAGGCAATGCAATTTGCCTTGATCAACTATTTCCCCCCTCCCCATCTCCCTTGCTTTCGTACTCTTACACTGACTGAAGCCTGTGGCAATGTTTGAAAACAGTTTAGGACGAGTAATTAAAGAAGCCCCTGAGAAATGGTCTTGAGTTAGATAAGAGGGAGTGAAATAATTAAGGCAGGGCTAAGACTCAGGGGATGTCACCAGTGCAGGCACATCCAGAGTGATGGCTGCCCTAACCTATGCTGGCAGGCAAAGACAAAGACAGAAAGAAATGACAAACTGCTCATGATTGTCAACTTCAATGGTCACAATGTGTTCTAAAAGAGGAGAGAAAAATTTCCACTCCTGCAGTCACTTTTTGGCAGCTTGCAAAGATGAGCTTTCATTGTTCTGCTAATATGGTGTGACATCTTAATTTAGCAGTTCGTCAGCTATTATACCGACTTCTTGCGCAACTCAATGAATTAGCCCCTAAACATTTACATACATGTTGTCCTTCCCCAGTGGCCACCTGTGCTTCATTCAGGGAGACGGACAGCCGAGGGCGTGGCCATGTAAAACATGTGGAGTGGTCCAGAGGAACTGGACAGAAAGAGGTGAGCTCCTCATTGTCAAACACCTCAACACAGAGACTATGTAGCCTCTTTGCTAGCATGAGCTTTTCTAATAGCAAAAGTCACAGACTGGAACCCATCGCCAAACTCTTCTCACAACACAGATAGGTGAAAAAAGCTGTAAAATGCCCCTAAAAATATGTAGTATGTACACAGAGGAGATGAATGCTGAATGTAAGATGTGCATGATACAATTACAGTATGAATATAATCTATAAACCAAAGGGAGGGTGCTGCAGAGGAACTGCTTAATCCCTCAATAGCCACCTCAATTAAACTTTAATTGTCAAGTCCGACAAACCAAACCCCGCACACACACAAACAGGCACACGCACACACATGCCACCGCCTTCAAATTTAACCAGATATTCACTCTTGTTCGACACCATGCGTACCTTCTATTCTATATGTTCCTTGGCAGTTCCTAAACTGCACTGTTTATGCCCCCCCTTCCCCACACACACACACACACACTCCCTGTCCTCAACCCTCAGCCGTGATCTCCTCTCGGTTCAGGATAGATGGAGTGTGACGTGAGGGAGATGGAAGTAGCACTCTGAGGGCATGGATCCCACTTTGCTGTACTTCCTTCGGGTGCCTTAACAGGAGCCTCATTCTTGTGCTGCAGTTGCTGCTGCTCTGGTGACTCAGTGTGGCCAAGTACAGAGAGTTGAGGCTGACAATTAACTCTTGACAAGGAAAGAAAGAAAGAAAGAAAGAAAGAAAGAAAGAAAGAAAAAAGTAGGGTGCTTTCTTTTTCTTGTAATTAATTAATCAAAATGAATGTGTTAATTTGACAACCCTGAAACTAGTCACCTAACTGCCTCATGCATAAACGCTGTCCCTGTTTACATGCTTCTGGAGTGTGCTGACTGATGACAGCAACTGATCTATTACCCAGAACACTCAACGTAAGGGGATGGAGCAGCATAGTATGAGAATATCACCCCTTTTCTTGCCTCTTTCCCACATCTCATTCTGTGTCTTACCCTCTTTTGTGAATTCAGTTGTTGGACCAACTCATCCTTCAACACACAAGCTGATCACTCCTCAACCTTCTCACTGGTTCTCATAACTCCAATAATGGATCTCTGGTTCTCATCACTCCAATAATGGATCTCTTTCTCAACACCAAATTAAAAAAAAGTGTTTTTTAATACCCTCAATTTTTCCAAAATCTAGGGCCCTTTTGTTTAGTACAGACTTTAAATTGTTATACATGCTTATTGTGAGTTGGTCTTCCACCCTAGAAAAAATGGGGAGGCTAGGGGAAATATTTGTCAAGATATTAATGCCCAAACATGGCATGTGTTTTTCAAGCTGTAAAAATGAAAGAATGTCAAGGTCTGAAAAAGATATGAAGACCGAAGATTTGCACAGAAATATTTTACAGGCCTTGGTTTTAGGACACATTGATAATATAGACAAGGTTTGAACAAAATCTGAGACGGTGCAGCAACAACCTTCTGACACAGAATGACTCATATATAAGTGTGTTTGTGAGTGTGTGTCCGCAAGTTTGCCTGTAGGTGTATGCACGTACGTACATGTGAGTGTCAGTGGAGACCCGAGTTCTAGCTAGGGGCCCTGGGGGAGACACTGCCAGAGGCACGGCCATCTGCTATGGGGATGTGGAGCAGAGGAGACCCCCTCTCTCCCTCTCCTCTCACCATGAAGGTCCTCCAAGGACACACCTGAGTCCCACACCACCACAGCTCACATACACCCCACCGAGACAGGAGACGCACGCAAGACCGCACACAAATACAAATTTATTTGCTCATACATGCAGGCACACACACACACACACACACACACACACACACACACATAAAACAGAAGGCATGCATATGCATGCTGGTAAACATACTTGCACAGGAAGATGAAAGCTTGCATTGGTTTTGCCAACACCCAAATATACATGCACAGGATACATACACACAGAGCTCATCTATGTTTGCATTCCCATGTGCCATGTAGTTTTGTATGTGTGCTCGTGCTTGCAAACACACCTGTTCACTCTGCATTTGGGCTGCACCAGAGGGATGGCAGGAAGGACATCAGAGTGTTGCTGTTTATGTGTGAGGGTGGGGTACAAAAATCCCCTATCCTCCAGCCCTTAACGCCCACACATACACACATACAAAAGAACAGAAACAAAAAAGATGTATAGTATCTGCAGAATAATCTCTCTCTCTCTTTGTCTTCTTGCCTCCCTCTACCGCACTCTGCTCTCTCACTCAAACCCCCCTCCCACTCAAATCCATTTGCCTTTTGTCTCTCTTTGATGCACAAACACAAAAAAAGCCCAATCCGAAGGCACAAAGGCAAGCATAAGTTACATGAAACAAGCTTATGCGGGGCGCAGAGCATTGGACTGCGAATAAAGGCAGCCCTGGCGCTTGAATCTCCGCCAGCAGGCCGGGATGGAGTCGTCACCCGACACAGCCTGGAATCTGACCACTGCTGCTTAACAGTTACTCTGGAGAATCACAACAGCATCTAATCGGCCTGCAATTAGGTGCAATGCGCCCGGATCCCCCCGGAGGAAGCAGACAGCGGCTTTGCCGTGCAATAGACTCCACCGAGGCCTTTTCCTCGTTAGTGTTCCATCTGACGTATGGCTCGATTGGAGAAGGGGATGATGGGAAATGGGGCACGTCTTCAGGGAAATGAGCAGATCCATTCTATCTGTTCCGTTCCGCCCACCTTGCCTCCTTCCCCACCACCACCGGCACAGCCCCTCATTAACAACACAATCCATTAACGGCGCGAGTTAATATTGATTTCTGCTAAATGTTACATGGACACACAACCATGTCAAACCACACACAAACACACACACACACACACACACACACACAACTCTGCAACCGCCCACACAGCTCTACAATCACATACACACACACACAAACACAAACTGAACAATCAAACACACAGAAAACTCTACAAAGACACACACACTCACAACTTTACAATGACCGACACAGACACACATACACACACACACACACACACACACACACACACACACACACACACACACTCCTCAGAGCTCTGGCCCATTGATAGTTCATGTCCGATTCCCATCGGATCAACAGAGCTTCATCGATGAAGTTGCAACTTTGGAACTTGGTCCGTCAATGCACCCCACCCAAGGCCCCTCTGGCACCACGGAAAGACATAAAGAGTGTTAGGGAAGAGGAGGGATGGTGGCAACAGGAAATGGCTGGATCACAAAGCAGCTGAAACCTGCCCACCCCTGATAACAGAGAGAGATGATGAGGTCACTAACTAAACACCAGGGGCCTCATGTACAAAGGCTTGCGTGGATTTCATACTAAAACATTGCGTACGTCAAAACCTGAAAAGTAGCGTACGCACAAAAAAATCCTGATGTATGAAACTGTGCGTACGCAGCATTCTACGCAGCTTTTCTTTGTACATCCCGATTAACGTGAAATTAAGCGTACATGCACGAGCACTACACTCCACCCTCTCTCCTCCCTCAATCACACTCATTTTAATATGCTAACTAGAAGGACTTTGGAGAGCGCAGACCTCCGTGAAGACAAAATGGCATATCCCGCAATATTAATAACAATGAAAACTCATCTGTGGATCCATTGATACTCAAACCTGTTCCAAAGTTTAAGAATTGAAATCATCAAATTAATAAAAAAGTTTATTTCCAGCGAATGCGAGGTAGAAGTGCTTGACGAAATGGCAAGAATCTTACTTATAGGAGACCGTGGCAGAATTATTGGTCAGTCTGCAAGTAGGGTTCGCACAACTGGGTTTGAATGCATTTGGACCATTACAACATAACTGCATTTATTAAAAAAAAAAAAAAAACATTAAATCAATCGTTTCCAAGTACCACGCATCGTGCACCCGAATGGAATAAACTAAGTTGATCCAGGCCATCTCGCCACAACATTACGATTTCTGGATCATATCCCTATATTTGCACACAAGTGTGGCAATAATGTGAATACTTACTCGAGGAAAGTCAAAGTAGCCATGCAGTCAATTACACTAAGGGAAATAGCTTATATTTGCGCTTATTAGTCAGCCTATCTATTCACATGCATGATCTTGTCCCATATGTATTTCTTTTAAAATGAAAACTATCGAAGATATGAAGGGAAAACAATCGGTAAATGTTAAGGCATGGGCAAATGCGTGAAGCCGACCCCATTTATCACAGGTTTTGTGGAAAGCTCTTCAAAATCTGAAATGTTTGATAAGCCAGTCATCAACAATCGTGTAACCAAATATTGGCGCTGTGTAGGCTATAGGTTTCACGTCCCCTTTTAATTCTTATCCTCTAATAAGTCTACAGTTGTCATTATAGATAGGTTGTTGCATAACTTAGTAGAATTTGCGCATGTGGCATGTCCATTTATATAGAAACATAGACCTACTTTCGAAGTGTTATCATTTTTAATAACCCACGTTTCACAATATAGGCCTACTGTGCAAATAAAGGCCTAGAATCGCGATCAACTAATGTTGTTGCGCTGCATTGCCTCTAAGTGTCGCCAACTGACGATACACATTGGAAATGTGCGTACGCCAGACATGAAGTTTGCATGGAGGACCGCACATTCTCACGTTCAAGTCAGTCTTCGTACATCCGGACGTGAGCGTGAGAAGTGGCGTACGCATAATTTTTGTGCGTACGCAAGCTTTGTACATGAGGCCCCAGGTGGGTGACCGAGCTCAGGTCCTTCTGTTATGCTAGTAGTTACAGAGGACACTCTGGACTGTAAGACCAATACAATACCAAAAGTCTCCTGGACATTCGCAGGCTGCAATGATATAAGAAGACCAGGTATAAGAAGAATACCACACAGATTGTAGAGATTGCAGCTATTGCCAAATTTAGATCCAGGAGTAAAAAATAATTCACTAAGGCTTAAAGGAACACGCCACCCAAAATCAGTAGTGATATATGTTCTTACCGTAACTTTCACGAGTTGAGTCGTACCTCTCCCGCGTCGGTAGGTGCACTCAAACGCTCTGTCGCGCGGCGCGAATGTGTTAGCATGTTGCTATGCTAGCGGGCTCTGCCGTGGCCGTAGAGAGAGGCACATAGCAGTATTCAAACACCTCCACGTTTTACCTACTTAAATACAGTTGCACAAGTAGTTGATGAAAAATGTTAGGGCACACAACATGAAACGTGGCGATTTTCCAAGCGAATAAACATGAGAACTACGATGTGTGGCGCAATAGCACTTGGGAGTACTTCGACCTAGCGTGGTAATATTATTAACACCTAATTGTAGATCGATCCTATCCACCACAGAGTTTAGAATCCATGCTGGATCGACCCTCAGCCTCTCCCTCCCCTCTGAGCGAGAGAGGCACACACACTAGAGGTGGTGGCTGGTTGTTTTAATGTAGGCTATATGGGTGATGCAGCGCTGCTGACGTGAGGCTAGAAAGCCCTTGCCTGTTCTAGAAAGACTGATCGATCTAATGCAGCAAATATATTAAAAGGCAAAAGTCGTACATTGGCTAGGCCTATCCCCAGAATATCAGCAGCAAACTCAGTCTCTGTCGCGCAAAACAGTCTCCAAATAAAACGCACATCGGCCTGTTGCCTATTCTGCCAGCTTGTGACAATATATCGTCCAAAATGCTTGATTGCATTGCATTCTCCACATTTTTAGCTACATTTTCATGTACCACATCAGCATTTTTGTTCAGTGAATCTTTTGTACAGTGAATCTTTTGTAAAGAGGCTAGAACCAAGGCTATGCTAACATAATACTTGAGATAATCACAATTCCTCCTACACTCAAGTAAAGCTCTAACTAGTAGCCTTCAGGAGGATGTGTCCACATTATAAAGGCACTAACTAGTAGCCTTCAGGGGGATGTGTCCACATTATAAAGGCACTAACTAGTAGCCTTCAGGGGGATGTGTTCCCATTATAAAGGCACTAACTAGTAGCCTTCAGGAGGATTGTCCACATTATAAAGGCACTAACTAGTAGCCTTCAGGAGGATGTGTCCACATTATAAAGGCACTAACTAGTAGCCTTCAGAAGGATGTGTTCACATTATAAAGACACTAACTAGTAGCCTTCAGAAGGATGTGTTCACATTATAAAGACACTAACTAGCAGCCTTCAGGAGGATGTGTCCACATTATAAAGGCACTAACTAGTAGCCTGGCCCTTCAGGAGGATGTGTCCACATTATAAAGGGCTAAAATCCAAATGGCCAGATACAATAACAATAAACAGAATTTAACTTAGTGAAAATTACAAATTATAAAACACTAATGCTACAATAGACATGAAAGAAGGTTTTCAATTTGAGCATATAGAAAGCAGCATGCCAAAAATCCAGACAATGTTATTGATCCTGAGCATTAAAGCCCTACAAGTGCTCATTTTTATTAGGGATTTATAAAACAATGATGGATGGATTAGCTGCAGCTTATGCAGCATTTATACATTCTCACACACTGGGGTTTTCCCTTGATGTAGAGCTTTACCAAGCTCAGTCGCTTCCCTCGCCTGCTTTGATCAGCTTCTATCTAATGCATGAGGTGAAAGTAATGACTTCACACCTACACAGACACAAAAAATGCAAAGATGTAAACACACAGACACACACACAAACACACGCATGCATGCACGCACGCACTCCACGTGTGCATCCTCCTCTCTGGCAGCTGGAGAACTACATATTTCTCAATTAAAACTGTGTTTACAAAGTTGCCGAGTGCCGAGTAAAACTGTGTTTACAAAGTTGCCGAGTGCCGAGTAAAACTGTGTTTACAAAGTTGCCGAGTGCCGAGTAAAACTGTGTTCGCTGAACACCGCAGCGCCACACTACTATTCTGAAAACGTGTCCCGTTTTGGCCTCCTCTCTTTGGGCGTCATCATTTCGTTAACTTTGGTTATTCCCGTTTATCCTCCAAACATTACCTTCTCATTAAACACACTCACACACATATGCGCACATGTACGTGCACACTTACGTCTCTGCGGTCTCTGAACTGAGTCACACATACCATACCCTTCTAACCATTAAAATAAAACTAACATCTAGTGTGTGCTACAGAATAAACATTATAGTCCCAGACACAGAAATCCCCTGAGCCTCATGTACAATCGTAGAATAAACCAGCCTCTCATTTTACTTCTGACAGACTTCTGCAGTGTGTGATATTACTGGCAGTTCCCAATTTAACAAAATCTTTTGGTTTTTCTAACGAGCTCTCACATATTACTGAGAGCATGGCTTTCCATGTTGAGCAGAATGCGACTGTTGGGGGAACTGGCTTTCTACGTTGAGAGAAATTAAGGTAAGAACGAAAATACCCCATTTGGGTTATGCTTGAGAGGCTTCCTGGGCAAAGTAAAATGCTTGGCCTTAAGAGGATAATCAATCAATAAGAAATGCTACTGTCTGCTTCCTGTCCAGTTGGTGTATAAACACGTGTGGAAGAATGTGTATGTGTGTGTGAGTGACAAAGATTGCATGTATGTGAGGGTAGGTACAGTAGACCCAAAATTCACAGCCTACAAACATTTATTCATCTCTTTTTTTCTCCTCCTTCACTTTTTCATAAACAAATGACCTTCCGAACCTCATAGTTAAGGGATGAAGCCTCCAACAGTTCCAGCTGCGCTTGCTTTGGAGCAGATACAAGCATTACACTTGTCAACAACAGAGCACTGGATCTTATATCAGGCTGTAGCAAGGGATAGACAGGGGTAAGTTCAGAGCAAGGAAACAGTTTGGAACAAGTGCATATATGAAGGAGGGTTCGATCGGAAGGAGACAGCTAGAGCAGAAGGAAGAAGGAACAAGGGAGGAGATGGGTGAAGAACACAACGGGAGGGAGAGAGAGGGAGGGAGAGAGGCCGAGTTGGGATGCTGTAGCTTTATCACTCTGGCAGGGTGCCTGCTGGTTTTGCATCTTGTCTGAGGGAGTGAGAGAAAGGCAGAGAGAGAGAGAGAGAGAGAGAGAACACCATAGAAATAGAGTAAGAATAATAGAGTAGAGAGATAATACCAATAAAAAAAGAGGATCAGTGAGTGAAAATGAGGGAGAGAGGGAGGGAGAGAGAAAGGAGAAGAGAGATAAAGAAAAAAAGAGAGACACAGGCTCCCAGGACCTGGGAGATGAATAACGGTTTAGTAGGAAAGACTGAGGCCCACATGGAGAGCAGCTAGTGCTGGTGGAGCAGAGAAGCCGGGAGAGAGAGAGGGAGACAGACGTTAATAACAACAGACAAGACATCAGGAAGAAAGGAAGAAGAGGATGGAGAGAAAGGAAGAGAGAGAAAGAAGTGGAGACAAGACAAGAAGAGGAGTGAAGAGAGCAAGGGAGAAGAGGGCTGGAGAGGGAAATAAAAACAAGAGGAACAGGAGACAAGATAGTGGATGGGTGGAAGGGAGGAGTAAAGAGAAGGGAAGGATGCAGAGGAAAGCATACAGATGAGCTTACAGGAAGTAGCAAGGTAGGAACCGAGAGGAGGCCGAGAAAAGAACGGGATAGCAAAGGAGAGGAGACGATGGAGGAGAGAGTGGAGGAGACGATGGAGGAGAGAGTGGAGGAGACGATGGAGGAGAGAATGGAGGAGACGATGGAGGAGAGAGTGGAGGAGACGATGGAGGAGAGAGTGGAGTTAAGGGGGTAACAGATGGGTAGCACTGGGGAGAGGGAGCTGAGCAAAGCTGCGTGGCCCAGCTCAGTCATACATCTCGTGATTAACCTTTCCTGTCTAATTCCGTAGACTCCTCAGAGCCTTAAAGCTCCCTGACCTTTATTTGGCTTCCTTTCTTAACCCAGTTTACAAACACACACATTAACCTGTGTGTGTGTGCGTGTGTGTGTGTGTGTGTGTGGGTGAGTGTGGGAGGGAGAGGAAAGAGACAACCAGAGAGCCAGAGAAAGAGGACAGAGAAAGGTAGCCTAAGGATACAGAAACAGAAACACTGCAGAGTGTACTACTGTGTATCAGAGATGCGTTCAAATTCGCTAACATAGGCGAACATTTGCAAACGGAGCTGGACGTGAGCTTGACAAAGGTAACAATGCAATTGCCGTTACAATGGAATGCTATGACCAAATCATTGAAATGGAACTATTCAGAGAAAACTTGTTCGCCACAAATGTTTGCTAATGTTTGCCGAATTTGAACGCACCTCAGATCTTGTGCCGAAAAAGTCTGCAAGTGTGCTACCTTGTGCACGCATATGTGAAGTTCTCGAGCTGTAGTCCTGGGCAATAAACTCTATATCACTGCATAATACAACTGAAGTTTTACCACTCATAGCAGAATGTCTTGTGTCTTCCTCCAAGGACCTACTATTTAATAAATAATTACAGAGATGGAGTTGTGAGATGTGATTATGCCCCCCATACCAAGGCTGTCGGAAAATCAAATGAGCTTATCGCACTAAGCACAATATCAATATTTGTGCATATAGCAAATGAAAATGTTGCGCAGATTCACACAAATGAGCTTGCACTTAGAAATCAATAAACAAGAGAAGTGCACAGGCTCCATTCAGTTATTGCCATCGATGCTGAAAATAGCATGCATGAGTTAGAAACAACATTTAAAAGAGGAGCCGCAAAACACCATCAAATTACTGTTGGGCATTAATTAAGCCTGTAACCAGATATTTTGAAAGTTTACTGTCTTTGAGCACATCCCACAAATCCACTGTGCCTTCATCATCTTTAATTAAGTGAGCAACACGTTCAACTGAATAAATCCATGCACATCTTGTCACAAAGAAATAATCATGGTTGGCAACTATTTATTGCCTGTTTCACATTTTACCTTGGCAATGAGATCATATCACACACACATCAGCGAAGCATCATGTGCCATTCTACCAGTAGAGAGCAAAGCTTTCGAGAAAGGGGACGGACAGACGAAACGCTACATGGTCTCATCCCAGGTCTGAGTTAGATCACTAGTCTAAAAGTTCTAAAATATAGCAACGGTCATATCAAAAACAACAGCATGGCAGGGTCTAAGTCTGGTACCCTTAGATAGACATTTGATGCCCATTGTGTGTTCATTGTGAGCATAGTCTCCAGGGACCACAGAAAGCCCACACAAGCTTACCCGGGTGCTCTGTAGCAACGACCACACACACAGATCACACAGGGACCATGTGCAAACCCTAAAGGGCCTCACAGTCTGGGCAGCCCTCAGAGGACCAAAGGTGTGGAGCTCTGGGAACTCCCTTGGTCAGCCCTGCTTTAATTGGACTACATCTCAGCCCTGCTTTGTTTGGACTACATCTCCAAGCTTGAGGAGAAATGTTGATGTAGATGATCAATGAAGACGTGTCTATACTCATTTAAACACAATGTTTTAGTAAATATCAAGCTAATTAAGCTATTATTACAACAATTTCACACAGGGCTTGATCAACTACAGTCCTTCCTTTCATTGCCAATGTTCACCTGGGGAGGAATCCCTGCCACTATTTCTTGCATTCTGATTTTTGGAGGCTGGAAGTCTACATTCTACCTCACAGTCAAACACATTTCTGCAACCAAGTAATACTTGTGGAGTGTAGCACCTTTTATGGGTTTAAAATAAACTCCTTAATCAATCGGCACTAAATGTCCTGGTCCTGGGGCTCCTCAGGCTTAAAGTACCTGAAGCAGGTTAAGCATGTCGCTACGAGGCGTGATTAGATTAGAGGAAGCAGCCTGGAGCTCACATCATGCAAATAATGGCAGAGCAGGACCACAACAGAATCCTCTCCTGCAGCAAGAAGACCTCTCACACAATCACACAACAATGAGGACACAATCTGGACTCCAACATTTCTTTTCCCCTCTCTCTCTCTCTAACTTTTTTCGTTCTCCCCTCCCTCATTCATTTCCTCTTACTTAACCCATTTACTCCTAAAATGCCTGCTAAAAACGCCTATAGAATCCTATGGCATTCTAGACTAAATAACCTTATTTCCTGAGCGTTTTCTGAAAACATACTAAAAATTGTCAACGTCTACCAAAATTTAATATCTAAGCCTCTGTAGCACCTAGAAACATGAAATAAAAAGCATGCTGCGCTACGCAGCATCCAGCGGGAGGGTCAATGTTGCACTACGCAGCATCCAGCGGGAGGGTCAATGTTGCGTCATGCAGCATCCAGCGCGAATGGGTTAATCAAACACTGCACCTTAAAGGTATCCATTGTAGCTTTGAGGGGTTTCTTTTGCAACTGGGTACCCCCTACAGTTGCATATTCATATTCGTTTTACACAGCTGTGGTAAATGCCACTCATCGACGGCCGCTATGGGGTATAGAGGGTTAAGTGACAGTCGTATCCATCCAACACAGATGGGCAAAACACACAGCAAATATAAATGAAAAGGAAGACAGTGACAGAAATAAGTGTGAGAGAGAGAATGGAGAGGGGAGGAGGAAAGGAGTGGGTTTAAATCTAGGCAGCTCATGATTCTTTTTGACAGCTAAGGTCAGCAACTGAAATAATCTCTATGGCAATCAATCCCTCAGCAACAATATCAGCGAGTCTCAAACATCATCCTTATAAAGACCATGTCTATGCTAAGGTCTAACATCTTTATCTTGTTATGCTGAGGATAACAACACATTGACTTTCATGTGAAATAGAGTAGGAGATATGGTTTGGGCCCTTTGATGTCCAAACTTCAGGTGTTTGTTTGGTGCACTTATCTCTAAAACCAAATGTTCAGCCAGGTATGTGAGGTGAATACATCACACCTTGTAGTGAATTAATCCAAACTTAACTTGAATTAAGATAGAGAGAAGCAAGTATAAGCGAAAGGTGGTGGTTATTAAGGGAAATAAGAATGTTGATTTGTGGCATTGATCGCAGATAAGTGAAAATAAAAATAAAAAGATCTGAATCAGGAGCTCTGATACTCAGCCAAATGGTGTGGTTCAGACAAAAAAAAAAAACACAGGAGAAAAAGAAGGGTTCGCTGGCCGGCCAGAGTAACCTTTTTTTTTTGGCAGTTTGCAAACAGAGTGCATTAACGCTATCTGCTGGACTGAGGTGTGATGGCAAGTTTACCCAGTAGCCTCGTTCTGGCTTACAATGGCCGCGGGATGAACAAGGTGAATCGCTTGGGAATGGTGCATGAAGCATGTGGAAGAATCCAAATCCATGGCTCCTCCATCTGGCAATTCGCAGGACTTACAGGATCTTGTTGATGGTGCATTGACCAGGGCAACTTCAGAGGTCCTGGGTCAGAGTGGTTGTCAAACCAGCAGCCCGTTAGGCAGATGGTAATGTGTTGGCTTGTTGGCAAGGTCAGGGTAAGATGGAGTGGAGACTGTATGCTAATTACATATTGTTGTGTAGCCCCCACACAGAGCATAGGGCACATTCTCCTACTCAACTACTTCACTGTGAGGTTATGTCAGTAAAAATGCTAAAGATCTCAGCCAAGGCCAAGAACATTGTCGTTGTGGAGGGGGGAAAAAACACTATATACTGTAAACACAAGAACACAAACCCTCGACCATCAAGTTGTGTTCATTCAATACACTCAACCATCCTCTGCAATGCATACAGAGAATGAAGGCTGTCTCTCCCCAGGGCAATAGCTTACAAATACAACAGAGGCACAGGGGAATTACCAAAGGCTAATGAGCATTATAAAGACAGAGAGGAAAGCACACGGTTTAATTTAGCGAATGTGCCCATGACAGACTAATCATTATTCCAACTGTTAATGCTGAAGCTATTTATGATAGCAATCACTTGCATGGCAACAGCTGCTGCCACTGCAACTACCACCAATCTAGGTAATGTTTCCACCACTCATACGATCCCTTCACCATGGGCATTTAATGCTTATAGCACCAGACACTTCTGCAAAAACACATCAATTACAACCACTGCACTGCTACTTAATAAAGTAGGCCACCAAAAGTTGTGCTGTGCAATATTCAATGCTATTTTTTATGCCGGCTCCTCCACTCCCACAACCGTGAATATTATTTCAAACGATTGCTGAAGAGATGATAATGTTTCCCCCAGGAGCAGAAGGGAAACATTCGGGCTAAGCAGAGAGAAGCGGAGCTCAGAGCCACTGGCTTGCCCTGTAAGAGAGCTTCAGGTCTTGGTGAGGAGTGTGAGGGAAGAGAAATGAATGAGAGGACCTGAGCAGACAAAGGGATATTACACCCTAGGATGCTGACCAGAGTGCTGCTCTCTACCTCCTCCCCCCTAACCAACACAACTGCACTTCACCCCTGCTACCCCCCCCCCCTCTCACACACACACATACACACACACACAGAGAGTCATACACACCATGTCTTTCTGTGTCTCTCCTCTTCCCTTTTTTTCCTGCTTTCATCTCTGCTTCCTTGTGCACTGCATCATCAATCTACACTGTCAAGAGCTGTATCGCTCTCGCTTTCCCTCCATCTTTCCTTCGTTCACTTCCTTCTTCCCTTCATCCACAAAGAATTGAAGTGTCGCATTAGACCTATAAATAAGGCAACAAGAAGAGAGAGAGAGAGAGAGAGAGCAAGAGAGAGAGAGAGAAATGTACAGAAAGGAAACAAAGTAAAAAAAGATAGTATAGGGTGAGGCAGAGAAAGAACTGAGGGTGCAGTGAACTGAGGGTAAGAGATAGGCAGCAGAGAGGAGGAAAAGACGGGGTGAGGAAAGACATAAAAGCTGATGAGGTAAAGAGAAAAAAGAACGAGAGAAAAAGAGAGAGAGCAACACAACACCCTGACTCTCAGGCTTTCGTTTATTTCCACCTTAAAAGCATTGCTAACACACTCACCTTCTTCCTCTGCTTTTTAAAAATGTAGGAAAATGTGTGTGTGTGTGTGTGGGGGGGGGGGCTATAAGAGACAACACAAATAAGACCAAAACAAAAAATGAAAGGAAAGCAGCAACAAATAACACAAAGGAGTGCATCCTGGTTCCTGAAAGCCTGATGAGAGTGAGGTACAACAGCCGAGCAGTAAAAAAGCCCATGTGACCCACATGCACTCCAGTCATTAATCCCCACAATTGCTTTGAAGGAAACAAAACCATCCATTTATTTATAATGAGACAGTTCAGTGCACAGCCTGGATAAAACGAAAAGAGATTCCTGCCTGCCTGCCCGCCCGCTTGCCCGAGATCAGCCATCAAACTGCTTGTTTGTGATTCTTCGGCTATGCACAATTGCAATATTGGTAAAAGGCAAAAACGAATTCAGCAAAAGGAGCTAAGCCATGGTAGTTCACAAGCTTGTTCCGACTACACAAGTCCTCATTTAATGGATACGGGGTGATCCTATTACATACCATTACGTGAAGGGGTGCATCTCCTATCACAGAGAGCACTCATTCAAGAAGGAAACAGAAAGACTCAGAAGAAAAGGGTGACTAAGAGGAAGATGAAAGAAAAGGGAACAGAAAGAGAAAACAAGAAACTAGAAATGCAATTCCAAGGAATTACCAGTGCATGTATAATTGTTTTACTTAGGTAGGCATGTTTGTTGCTATGCTAAATAAAGCTGTTGCCATGGTGGTTGCTAGGTTGACATTATAGTGGTGGTTGCTAGGTTGTTGCTAGGATAATTAAGATGGTTGCTAAGGTGTGGCTAAGATAGATATGGTGGCTGATATGCTAAATAAAGCGGTTGCTATGCTAGTTGATGGGGAGGAATGGGAGGGAGAGAGAGAGCGTGATAGAAGTAGTGCAGAACCCAAAAGGGCTCTACAAAGACCCTTTCATAAGGAACCTCTAAAGAGCGCATTTAACTTTTTTTTTTTCCCCACAGTGCTTCTAGGACTGCAATACCTCAATGATACTAATATGTATAGCCTAATTAAATGCTGCTTGTCTCAGCACCTTTGAGGTCTATGTTAGCAAAAAAAAGCCTCTGCTTTTACAACCTCCTGTCCTGATGCTGAACACCCTATTTGTACTGCTAATTTACCTCCATGATTCCATAGAGTGCAGAAAATAACAGCAATTAAAGAAAATGAGACTCACCAATGACTGGTACAGTTGTCCGTTCAACACTTATAAAGGCAATAATGACACTTGCTGTGCCTTAGTTATGATGTATCGTCTCACTCTAAAAACATGGATGTTTTTTCGTGGAACCCATTTGGGTAGAGGCTCAAAACATTTGCCAAGTTTGTCCTTGATCAGTGGACATTGAGGCAGACTGTTGCAGGAGAGGTGGGTTGACCTGCTCCCTGGAGCCGCTGGGTCGTGTTGCAATTAGGAGTGCTGAGCAGCATCACGGGGGCGTCTGGTGATGGCCAATACCTTGATCTTTTCTTTCAAGGTAAGACTCACAGCCTTGGCCTAGTCCTTACTCCCACACTGCAAAATCCACAAAAACACCCCAGGCATCCTTCCCAAATGTCTCAAAAGTTTTCAGTTGTTTATTTTTTCCAACTATGCTAGACTCCCCCCCTCCACATACACACACACACCTCTCCACCCCTCTCTCCCTCTCTGTCTTAGCCTTGCCCCAAACTCTCCTCAGAGCCTCAGAGTTGTGGGGGAGGGAGGAGGCGAGCAGGCTGCCTACTGCAGGTCTGGAGTTCATGAGTTAGACTCGGCTTTAATGATGCTGTCACAGCTCAAGTGCTGCCTGTCAGTGATGTATTGTTGCGTGGGGGAAATGAGCGCCGAGGACAGAAGGCTAATGTCCTCAGTAATCTGGAAGAGGGAGAGAAACTGCACTGACATTCCACCATTTTGGCTCAGCGGTGGCTCAACATGGATTAAGCATGGACATGGCACACACAAGAAGGCTAAGGACCAGGACTCTCCTCTCTCTTCATCTCCTCCTCCTCTCCTCCATTACTCACTTGGTTTCAGTTGCATGCATGTGAATAATAAATTGGGTGAGCCATGACACTGTGGTGCACTGATGAGACCCAAGTATGTGACTCAGTCACATGGTGCCAATGCCTCAGCAGTGAGAGAGGGAAGTGTTGGCAGCTCCCGACAGACACCACTGATCTTTCAACTACAAGCTGTCTGACAGTAGCCACCGGCAAAAGGGATTTCAGGGAGGATTCCAAATGTTTAACACACAGCTCTTTGCACACAGCTCTTTGCTTGCTCTGTTTTAACCAATAACACCTTACCACCAGACACACACACACACACACACACACACACACACACACAGCAGTCATGCATTAATAACGTGCTGTAATTGGACTGGTCAGTTTACACCGTCAGAGTTGGATTGAAAGGTTAGATAAGCAGGTGGCAAGCATTAAATTGCTTGATCTTATTCAGTCTAGAGAGACATGACTAGCCTAAAAAGGACAGTAGTGCCCTGACCATCCACAATCAGAACACACACACACACACACACACATACACACGCCCATTTCATATTTCATTGCCTAATACAGATCTCATCCCCATTCTCCATCCACAGAGGCAAAACACATCAATTCCTATTAAATCAAATTAACAGAGAGAAGAGGGAAGGCAAATAAAGATTCCAAGTACCTAGACAAGTTTTCTCGTCGACTTTCTAAGCCAAGAGCACAACTTGTGCCTTTGAAAACGTCCAGGCTCTTTGGCATTTGAAGTGACTCGAGCTGAGGGGAGATGAAACGAGCTGACGTAATGTTTTCATTTCACCTCATCTAACTCCTATCTCCCGGTCCCAGCACCCTCCTCTCAAAATCCCCACCACCTCGCAAAAAATCATTAAAATACGACTCAAATTTCCTTTGATATGGATTTAATTTTTTGTTTCACTATTTAATATCGAGGGGGGCATTATAGCGCGGCTTGCTATGAAGTTTTTAAAGCATGTGCAGCATGGGGCCGACACAGTGATTAGGAATGGCAGGACACGTGGTGCACTAGCATGCTTGCAAACAGCCTCATGCCGACCAGAAGACAAGGGGGTCACGCGAGGAATCCCTATCGAGCAGCCACTATGCTCACTCGGTATCGCTCCCTCTATCTCTCTCTGTAGTGGAGCCTCAAAACATGTGCATTACTGAAGCCAACACCCTTGGAGTAGCATCACCCCACCGACTGATTAGGATTCATTAATACGCACACTGACATACCGAGTCCCAATGACTTTATTATCATAATGTTATGCAAATAACTGCTGTACAAGTGTGGAGGGGTCACCGGCACATTCAAATCCTTGCAATTTATATTCTCTCCCCTACTCCGTGTTAGCACAACTGTAATGACAGCTTCTGTTTCATAATTAATCACTCTCGTGGACTAACAAATATCCCTGCCATGGGTCACTTGGCAAAGGGATTTAATTTAATGGCGTTTGTTAATTGATGATTCATTTGGACGACAGGTTGATCGGGTAGAACATTCGATGACAAGCTTGCGCTGCAGATAGCATTTAACAAACATGACTGTTTAGGCACCGGCACACTAAACACATGGGAAGGACAGACATACATCCTTGGTCAGGGACACACACACACACAGACCCACACACACAAGCAGTCAATCAAGCCCCCTTGAGAACAGTTAATCACTCTTGTTAGAGGGATGGCCATCTCGGTCACCATGGAGACCCTGTGGGACCTGGCGGGACCTAATGAAAAGTGAATAGCTCAGAGATAATGTCTCTCCTTTAACACTAATGACATTTTTATGCGAGTTGGATGGTATTCGAGCCAATCAGAGTGATGCGGAGAAACAGAAGTATACAGAGGAAAAGATACAGAGAAGAAGGGAGGAAAGACGAAGAGGAGAAGAACCAGAGATTGAGAGAAAAGAAATGATAAGATGGGGGGGGATCCCTACAACGACATTTACAGTACCACCACCATCACCCCTTATCTCACACGGATCAAAACCTTTATTAAATGCCCTCACATTGGATCGCTCTATGCACCAATACACACACACACACACACACACACACACACAAAATCGAGTATCTCCAACACACATACTTTGATGATTCCCAGCACATAAACAGGTAAAACCCACAGTGATTAATTAACATACCAATAAGTAATTCAGCATACACTCATCATTCATATATTCCAACTTCTCACATATTGCAATTTTGTAAAATCCACAGGTTATTTAAGATTAAGATTTAAAAATGAAACTACCTGTACCTGAATTGGGATACGTTTCATAGATCGTTTCATAGATGTGATCAGATAAAGAACATGACTTGATTACTGAGGAGAGAACCAGGGATTGAGAGAGAGAGAGAGAGAGAGAGAGAGAAAGAGAGAGAGAGAGAGAGAGAGATACTGTGTGTTTGTGTGTATGAGAGAATTTTTAAAGGGAACAATCACACACCACCCCAGTACAAGATATGCCTTCATTTCATGTGCCATCACAGGAGTCACCCAAAGAGCCACATAGAGTCTGCCAAACTGATTGAGTTACCCAGCATGCTTTGGGACAGATGAAATGGAGGCGATGTTGGAGAGGAGGAGATGGGATACTGTGGCGTCTTTATTTTCTCTTCCTACAAGACTCAAAGTCAAACAACAAAGGCTCCAAGAAAGGCAGAAAATATTGCTCCTCAATAGAAGATGTGGTGTTGAACTTTTCATCAAGAAAGGCAGAAAATATTGCTCCTCAATAGGAAACGTGGTGTTGAACTTCACATGACTTTGGCAAAGGATGTTTGCAGCCTAGAATAATTTTATAGATAACCAGAAAATTTCCTCTTTTTTAATTTATATATTATAAAAAGTATATCTATGCTATATGCTAAAGTACTTATTTTATTTACACAGCATATTCTTCATGCATAGAGTGCAACACAAAGTGCTTTACACAGACATCAAGACAGAACAAATTGACAATCAAATAAATCCATAGGTAAAATTATTTCATTAGTTACTGTCGTGACTGTCGTAAACTGCTTACAGCATGGTGTCATTGTACAAAGCCCAAAATAAAATGTTAAAAATAAAGCCTGAAACTTGGTGCAGTCAGTTCCATCATCAGTGCCTGTTTGTAATGCAGCTGAGATTATATTGTGTCTTTAAAGGAATTATCCGGAGTAAAATGCACTTTAGATCGATTTACGGATGATTGGGGGTACATACGTTGAGTTGACATCAAAATCATGTCATTCGGATGTGTTTTGAGAAAGTTCGATTGTACCGTTTTCAGTCACAACTCGTAGCCTGGAAGTGAGCAGGGCATTTCAATTTCGCCGCTACAAAACGCTATTTTTATACCTCTTCTACAGTTCCAAACAACATAACACTTACGTGGTAGTGAGTAGAGGGTCCCTAAAGCCAAACCGAAGTATCCCGAGTCCAGTATTTCTTTCGAAATTGAAATGAAGTTGTATGGACTGGACTATGTATTTATTTTTTATTTTTTTTAAACGGCGACGAAATTGTGAATTTCCAGAGCGTGTTACAACACACTCAGCAATAAGACTCCAACAGCAAAGATGGCAACATTTCCGGAAAGGTACTGGCTTGATGAAATTCATTCTGGACTCTCTATTCGACCACATAAAGACCTCGGGATACTTCGGTTTGGCTTTAGGGACCCTCTACTCACTACCACGTAAGTGTTATGTTGTTTGGAACTGTAGAAGAGGTATAAAAATAGCGTTTTGTAGCGGCGAAATTGAAATGCCCTGCTCACTTCCAGGCTACGAGTTGTGACTGAAAACGGTACAATCGAACTTTCTCAAAACACATCCGAATGACATGATTTTGATGTCAACTCAATGTATGTACCCCCAATCATCCGTAAATCGATCTAAAGTGCATTTTACTCCGGATAATTCCTTTAAGAAGATGAAGTGGCAATTTATATTGGATATTGGAGTTATAAAGTAATTAAGCAATGACCTCTTGACAGTTGTATGATTTAGCCTCATGGCATTTTTAACTATTCAAATTAAACAGCAACTAATTAGAAACATTTAAAGTGTGAGTGTAAAGGTCCCCTAAAAGGAATTGATTGTTGAAGAAATTCAGATACTTTTATGTTTTTTCAAGTTGATTAAAACCATAAGATATTCAGATGTGACAGTTATTACATTCAGTTGTGCTTCAATACAAGTATCCACCTCCTGGGGAGATTTAAATACTGGAACAAGTAGCTGGATGCACTATTTTATGCAAAGTCTAGCATGGCACTAACAATGTACAACATGCAGTTCTGTACTGTATGTCCTGACTCCTGACCATCAACATCTTAGCAAAGACAGGTCACTAACGTAACCTCCCAAGGCGTATAAAAAAGCAATCAAAGGTAGTGCCTTTGTCCTCTCAGGTGTCTTTTTGTTTGCTTGCTTAATTTTCTGTTTGAGTCCAGGGGCAGGAGGAAGCCCAAACACAATCACATGCAGGCAACCCAAACACAGTCACATGCAGGCAACCCAAACACACATGCAGGCAACCCAAACACACATGCAGGCAGCGTCTTCAGTCTCACTGTGCATCAGCAGTGCCTCGAGCAGCCCCACACCTAATGGGAATAGTTTGGCGCCTGATGCAAATAAACACTGAAATATTCCCATGGAGGGAAAAAGTTGTTGTGTTATTTCAACAACTAAAATGCGGCAGGTTCAGAGACTCAGCGACAGAACAAGCGTGTGCTAAGCAGGAAGGGCAATTAGTGACAGTTTGATGAAGAACAAAACCTTTGCATTTCTAAATAATCTGAGGAGCAAAGTGTAGCATTGACAATCTGCTGTTTTTCTGCATCAATCTTTTTGAAAGGAATGTTAAGGGAGTCACTGACAGGAATGCTTAAATGCCAGTAGACTCACACTCAAAGACTCATAACTGTGCAACCACACAAAGCCTTATTAGAGCCAAGAAGCCACACACAAGTAATATCCTCTAGCCTCAGTCCAGCAGAACTGTGCAGGCCACAGCACGCCGTCGTATACCACAGAAGAGGGTCCTTTTCTCAACCCTGCTGAAACAGCATCACCTTTTTTCCTTCCAGTATTCTCTAACATGCCTCAGCATTAAATCATCCCCCGTGCTTTTATTAATGCTCTGTCAGGAGAGTTAACATTTATTTCATGTGAATCCACTCAAACGACAGTTTTTTAACAAATGGCATCATTTCCACAACAGACTGTTCCTTGAAAAAATAGCCTTTTTTAGATTTCTCTCTCTCTCGCTCTCTCTGCAAAGTGTGTACCTGCTTTACTGTGTCTGAGAATATGAAAAATTGCTATATTTAGGTGTTCAGAAATATCCCAGCGTGGGGTGCTTTGTTAAAGGCAATGGGGAATATCAAGGGACACCGAGGCAGATGTGAGGGTAGACATAGTAAATTAATCTCCTGGTGGACTGTAATGTGAAATAAATGCTAACAGGGCAACAAAAAGACTGCAGGGATGGACATTTAAATCCAAGCCTCATCAACGTAAATGTTTCTCAGTATTTTCAAAAAAAATGATTTAATGATTTTAATTCAGAATAATTTTATCTGATTCTCACTGAAACATGGTATCTATAGTATAGGGCTGCAACAATCAATCGCTTAATCAATTAGTAGTCAGGAAAATACCTCAACATTTCTTTTTTAAGGAATATACCTCAACATTTGCTGATTGCAACTTCTTAAAGGTATCCAATACAGATTTGTTTTTGTTTTTTTTCCGCACTACTGGGCTCCCCCTGCAGTTGCAATAATGTATTTTATACAACTGTCGTGAATACCGCTCATGGCTCCCGTCCTCCTGGACACGCTACATATGGCTCTTTTACAAACCGGCAAAGATCACTGACAAGGCAATATAACATGATTTAATACAAACACTAGGCTATTGCACAATTGTCGTAAAGCAATTTGTGAATTCCCGGGACTTTAGAGAGCAAATTACAAGGCTGGTTATCCGTAGCCAGCTAGGCTAGGGCTGCAGAAGACTTTGGAAAAGATGTCTGACATCCCCAAACTGCAGTGTTATGTATAATGACATCAAATAGATAATTTTATGTCTCCATATGCATGAATAGGTGAAGGTAAAGCCTTTAGCCTTTAAACAAATATTTTCAGCATTACTTGGTCCTTTATGACAGCAAACTAGATAGTTTTGGCGTGTGGACAAAACAAGGCATTTAAGGACAAAATCTTTGGCTTTGAGGAACACTGATCGATATTTGTTTATATTTCCTGACATTTTATCAATTAAACAACTAATCAGTTAATCAAGAAATTAGTCAACAGAATAATCAACTGATAGATGCAGCCCTTGCCTATTATTTACATTCATCAGTTATTATTTACATTCACATATCATATTTCCATGGGCATGTATTACTCATGAGTTTATTATTTTTTGTATTTCAAAAAATTTAATCTCAAGCTTGTTAAAATACAATATTGGCAATATTCCACATAATTGTTTGAACAACAGCAAACATTTCCTCAACAAAAATATTCACATTTTGAAATTAATTCTTCAGAAGCATGGTACTTCACCAACCCCTGTACTATTAATCCAATATCCAATACTCCATGTCCAACACAAGCATAGCTACTGCAAGAACATGGTGAAAAATGAAAAATAATAGGATATAAACTACTGTTTATTATTTATAGTACTTCTGTTCTTGACATGAACAGATATTCCACAAAGATACTCTGTGAAACTCCAGGGATGTCTCGGTGAGATAAAACTGCACTGAAAACAAGCCTTCTGTTATACCAGCCTGAACAGCAGCCCCGACATGTCTTGTTAGGCATGACTCCCTGATCATTCTGTGTTAAGGTTAAAAAAAAAAAAAAATATGACTTCTTTAAAAACTAGCCTAAGATGATGTATACAACTGATGGATGGAATCAATAGATACACTCTGAAGATGATACAAATGCACACTGTCATCACAAAAAGCTAGTGCATCCATAAAGCTGCTTAGTAAGTACTGAGGACATCGGAATGCAATTTTAAAATGATGACTTGGACAGGCCTATAACAACACACAGACAAGAAACCTCGGCACGAGGGAAGACATCAGTAAGGCTGGCCAGTAAATGGAAGAGACAGGGTCTCTCTGCTGAATTTACAAGCTGCCTATTATTTCATTTGGAGAATACCAAAGTCATTCTGTACTGACACGTCTAGATGGAGGTGGAGAGTGCTGACAACAGTGCAGATTGATTTTATGAGCTTGGAGACAATCAATTTTCCCCACACTTGCTGATAGAATGTAGGCATAGCTGGTATAAGGCCTACTGGGTCTACCAGCTTATTATAAAAAGCAAACAGTTGTGAAAAGTTTTCTAGCCGCAGATTTTTGAGGATGATAAAGGAATGTTGACAAATAAGGCACCGTGCATTCATTCAAAGCCTTTAGAGCAATGAAGCTGAAAGAGCCTGCCACGTGAAAGTTTGTGGCAGAAAGCAAACACCGCATTAGACTTGATTAATTAACGATGTTATTGGGTTTGGGCCACCCCCCCCTCCTCCCCGCTCCTTCCTCACTTCAAAACAAAGCACTTTCTCAGGGTTGTTGGTAATTAGAGCAGAGCCGCTGTGATTTTGCCTGCAGTACTTGCAGCAGCCTTGCGAATCCGACACAGGCGCACAAAACACAACAGCGAGAGAGGGAGAACTACACGCACCTTCGACTTCATGTTGTTTGAAATTGGGCGAGCCATGCAGATAGCTATTGCCTGAAGCCCTCCACATTTCGAAAGGAAACGGGTCCCATCAACCAAGCCGCTCCGTTACGAGCTACTCGCCAAAAAAACTACTTCGTTTTTATTGCAACTTTATGTGTGTTTTATTCTAAAGTTCTTTTTAGTTAGCCCTCTGGCACCGTAAAAAGTACCCCAGCTCAGCGGTCAAATTAGGCCCTTAATTGCCCATTAGCCAAGTAATGAGAGGAGAAGTCTGAGTTCCCCTCTCCATGGTGCTGAACTGACACCTCGACAGGGTGATGACGGTGATGCCAGTCAGGGCACTAATACTTTTGTCCTTCGACGGGTAGCACCCAAAGTCACCTTAATGAGCCATAAAGACAAACAGAGCAGGGGAGTGGAGTAAGGACAGTTGTTGGAGAGGTTTGGGGCAGGAGCTGTGCAGTGGTAGAAAATGATGCTTCATACTGACACAAGGAGGTGAATTGGGGCATGGTGTCTGTTACTCCTGCCTTTCATTTGTCCCATCCATTTGTGGGTGACCATAGGACTTTCACACTTGCAATTCTTACTTTTTTATCTCTTGCCTTTACTCTGGCTTCTTCTTTCATCTCTATATTAGTTCATTTGACTCTCTCACTCTCTCCATTTTGATTTCTTTTCATCCCTCGCTCTCTGCCAGTGCCACTCCCTCCACTTCCACATCGCCCGCACTCTTCCTTCCCTGCTCCCTCCGCTAGTGTTCAGACAGGCTTCTTGTTCCTAGCCCCTGAGGCAACATGGAGCCAATGAAGCCTGAGCCGATCATTCCTGCGGATGAGCATGGCATTGTGTTAAACTTCATCATAAATTACACAGTCATGCATCATTTATTTCTTCTAGGCTGCAGACGGCTCGGCAGCTGCTTTACGGTCATGGCCATTTATTCTCTTCAAGAGAGGAGAGGGAAGAGGGAGGCCCATGACAACTTGCTAAATCTGAGGCAGGAGGTCTAAGGAAGAAGTCCTGAAAAGAGATTTGGTGTGAATGGCTGTGCCATTTGTTTCCACTGCATTTGCGTTTGCATTCCAGATTTATTTTCTCCCAGTCGAGTGGATTTTGTTTTGCAAGAATAAATAACAGGTTCTGTTACAAGTAAACCAAAGAAGTGTATGGTTGAGGGATAAACACATATTCTCTCTCTTTCCCTCTCTCTCTCTCTCCCTCACACACACACACACACACACACACATTCGTACACACACACAAACACCTAAGACTTCTGAAAAAAGTAACAAGGATCCAGGCTCATCAAAGATTAGGGAATATTCATGAAGCTGACAGTAATCTATTGGGAGTTAATCTGTGATCAACAGCTTCTGTCTGTCACTGTCAATCTGTGCACAGGCACCCCCCAGGGAAGTAGTTAGCTCTCCATTACAAGGCTTGAGACGCTTTCCAGCACTCCCTGAAACCAGACGAAACATATGGAGGAGAAAACAAGATGGCCGTCTGCAATATGGCACCGCTTTCCCTGCCAGCGTTTCGTAAGCAACAGAGACAGAACCGTCCTTCAGGAGGGCTTTTAGTGACTGCCATTCGCTTGTCACCAGGCCTCATCTCGCTGCATGTATAAATAAAGACTGCTTGTGCAAACTAGGCATTATGCATTCTTTATGAATATGCATCTCTTATTCATAAACCAACAGTCTGAAGGCTGCTTAATACAGTGATTAAAACAATGGCGGGCTTGCAAAAAGAGGATCTAAGATGAAGACAAATCTGCAGAGTTGTTAAGAAGTTCTTCATGCAGCAGTCCTGATTACTTTGCTTTGAATCATGAGAGGATTATGTCCTAAATGTTTATTAATGACTTGGTAAAGCCTTATCAAGCATTTATGCATCCAGCTATTGCAAATACTATTCAATTAAGCACACTAATTTGAATAGGCTTGAAGCTATGCCATGAAATTTGAATGAGGGCTACGAAACATGAAAAACACAAGTATGGAAATAACTTCATTGGAGGTTTGTAACGTTGGAAATATCTGTACCATCTTGAGGAAGCTGCCATTTTAAAAATCCCAGAGGTTTAACAACGTTATGAAGAATTTGTTGCCACCAAAATAACAAGGTCATATTTCATTACTTGTTAGAAAAAGTAATGGGGTGTACAATTCAGTCATGAATGATCCTGAGTAGGGCTGTCAAAATAACACGTTCATTTCGATTAATTAATTACAGAAAGAATAATTTGTTAAAAAAATGAACACTGATTAATCACATTTCACAGTAACCTTTGACCAAGTGCAGTTCTGACTACAGTGACTGAAGGAGGCAGACGAGAAAACACTGCTTGGTCCAGTGAATGGAACATTTAGCCTTAGAAAAACGGCCAGATGGAACTGTTGACAAGAGCATGTTCTCTGTGATTTCTGCAGTAAGGAATTTCCGTACCATAGGAGTTCGTCAAGTCTGAAGTATCATCTCAATGCAAAGCAACCTGGAGGTAGGCTATGAGCTCTAGGTGGAGCTTTAGAGTTGCCAAAAATACAGGAGACTGACTGCTTTATAGCAAAAATGGATGCCTGTGATTTATTTAGATTAATTAAACACAGAGTATGTTATTACCGGTAATAAGATTATTTTTTTTTTTATCGCTTGACAGCCCTAATCCTGAGACACCAAAGAGATGATGCTGGCCTGACATTGAGGAGTAACACTTTAAAATCACTTCCAGATGATGATTACACAAGTACAGACTTCTGCAAAAATGTCATGATCATAATCTGCAATAACTCTTTGGGTGTGAAGCTAAAGTCTCCACACACCAACACCAGAGAAAAATATCAAGAGAGCTAATGAAGACTGACAGTTTATTCTAAGAGCTCTGATAGCATATCAAACCTGAGCTTGTGTTTACTTCTCTTTAATCATGGCGTGGGAGGGACCAGGGATGGATTACTGCACGGGCCTACCGGGCCCAGGTCCAGGGGCCCAAGGGGTCAGGGGGCCCTGAAGCCCAAGCCTTTGCATGGAATCATTGCCTCAATATCAACAAATCAGGATGTAGGCTATGAATCTGATTGAATTTAGTATTGGCCATCCCCAAAATGCACCAGAATACAGGAAATCACATCAAACAAATGACACATTTTCCCAACCTCCCCCCCCCCCCCCCTCCCACATATACGACAATAAGGGGGGGGGGCCTTAATACATCTGGGCCCAGGGGCCCGAAAGTTCATAATCCGCCCCTGGGAGGGACAGATGGCATTTGTAGCCATACTTAAAACAATCTGATGTGCCTGAGGTGAAAAGCAGAACACCTTCAATTAACGATAAGGCACAATGGAGAAATTAAGTGGAACCCCGCATGTCATGTCCCATCAAATTGACTCATCCACGGGTTATTTACTGCCTCCGGAGCCTGTTAGCCTGTCCATTCATTAGCTGATGTTATTCACTATTTTACTCGTGTGGGCACCCATCTCTGCCTTTCTCCATCGCTCTCTACCGACTGGAGCACTATTCACTGGGCAGGCAATTAATTACTGACTGCTGTCACTCAGCCGTGAATAATGCATTAACAGTCATGATATTCCCAGACGGCCTCTAATTTATGTGGTGCATTTTTTTTGTAACAGACTGAAACAGCAGTACAAAGAAATTTAAAGGAGAGAATGGATGTGACAGAGAAGGAAAGGGTAAGTGAGAGAAAAAAAGATTGAACGAGAGTCTTAAAGAGAAAAGAGAATGAAATATAGTGTGTGCCAAACGAGATACAGGGGTAAAGGGAAAACGAGAGAGAGACAGAGCAGGAGAGGAATGGGAGGGAAAGAAATGCCTTGTATTGATGGGAAGGAGCATGTAAATGTGGCCATCTATCTTGTAGAGGAGACCCGGGTGAGCCTTATGTGTTGTCTGTAGAGCAGTCCATCTCCACAGACAGCCGTTTGGGCACGCTTGAGCTTCAAGCAGTAAATTGTCCTCTGAGCACTAACTACGATGCCACGGTACAACTAAACCAAACCTCATAGCCATATTAACTTAATGCTGGGTAGAGAGCTGGGCAATGGGCAACAAGGCATTATGACGAGTGAATGACGAGTAATCTATGGCTAAGTCTGAGAGTAAGAGCAGAATAAACCAATTTTACTTAAATTTGAAGATATCAGCTCTATACGAGTTTTTGTAGAACACATTTCTAAATTAAAGGTTGTATCAGCGATTTCAGGCCCAAAAAAGGCCCAAACATAAATTATCACATTCATCTAATCTTTCCTAACGATCTGCTAGCTGCCTGCCCCATAAGCAGGCCGTCAAAAAAACGCGCCTCTGTAGGCAGCCTAGGCTCCGAGATCTGTACATAAAAAAAATTGCTACCAACAAGGGTTTGCAACCACTTGAAGGCAAAATAAAGTGTTTCAACCACGGGAGGGAGGGAGAGGGAGTAGCGAGCTAGCTCTCTGTTTTGTTTGAACATCAACAGAAGTGACGTATCCCCGCTATCGCTGATGCAACCTTTAAGCATTGCTTGGTCGAAAGCAAACAAAAAGATGAAACAAGCTTCACCTAAGCTTCACACAAGTCCAAAATCCAATCCAAGTGCCACAACAAAACTAAGTGAAGGGACCTGGAGACTATATTACAAAGCAAGTTAAACAAGGCCAGGTTATCTTTTCCTTAGTTAGTTGGACAAAACCAAACAGAACCGGTCATCACGGTAGTTATCATCACACCAACACAAGTAGACCACATTTTCCGCAACTGCTTATGAGGTCAGGGGCAGTGTGGGACCATCTGACCAATCACGAATATAGAGAGGTCTAAAGCTGCCTATTTCACTTAGTTAGCTATTTCTTCCCTAATGAAAGTATCTCAAAACATCTACTGTAACAATAGGGCTCAGGGCTCAGGTTGAAAAAACGATAATTCTCCTT